>NW_017218508.1:0-11873 GCF_001704415.2 Capra hircus | reverse complement strand
CTGGCTTTCTCTTCATATTTCTCTGTGCTCACTGCTGAATGGTAGAAGAAAAATGAAGATGATCAGGCATGAGATCACCGCCTGGCTGAGGCACCTCTTACTCACGTCATATGCTGTGCATCAAAGATTCCCTGCTCTGTGAGGAAATATCAACATGTTGAAGTGAATGAAAATTGAATGTACACCAATGAAGGAGGAAGCGTTTATCTAATGACCCGACGTTTCTTCCAACATTTTGTATTGCTATAGTCTATAGTTTGAGTTGATTTGTTGAAAGCCTACCATTAATGGGCTCCTATAATCCCAGCTTCTATGTCATTCAACTCAACTTCTTACAATTATATTGCAGAAGTGGCGGCTTTCAACCTCATAAGCTCAGGTGTTGAGGTTAAAAAGATATCTTGCCTGCGTAAATGCAAGGCAGACCCTGGTGTGTTTGCAATCCCGACAGGTCCAAAGTTACTTAGTTGGGTGTTTTATTCATATATTACAGTCTTTTCTGTAACCCAGAATAGCTGTGTATGGCATATAAAATTGCATTTTGTTCAAATAAACTGCATTTACTTAAAGATAATAAAGATCCTCTGGCTTCTCACATGATCTCTGAAGTTCACTGGTCACCTGTCACTTGTTTAGACACACTACTGCACCTCATGCATCAGGAAATAGTGCCATCGTGAGCCTTAATAAAAAGATTTCTAAAAATAGTGTTTAAAAAAAAATAGTGTTTAGTAATGTCGGTGATTCCCAGTTTCTTTTTCTTTGCTCAAATATCATTAGCCTTCCCTGTTTCATCATATCAGTTATTTCCTGCGTATCTCATAAAACCGCAGAAACCTACAGATATCATCCCTTTGCAATATGTACACGTATAAAATCACTATGCTGTGCACTTTAAACTTACACAAGGTTATATGTCAGTCATATCTCAATGAAGATAGAGGAGGAAAGGAAGACATCCACAAATAAATATTTGCTCAGCCCATGTAAAAAAAGTCCTAGAATAATAATATCTAAATTTTGTTCAAGATATGGTCCCAAAGATTGTTCAATTTGAGTTTCACAACAACATGAAGTCACTTTACAGATGAGAAATTCAAGGATTTGGAAGCTACAAAGATTTGCCGAAAATAAAAAGTAGGACTCAAACCCATCTCTAACTCTAAAGCTTGTAGATTTTCCATTGTGCTGCATCCATAAGGCAGCAGAATTCGATTTTCTCATCAACAATTTTGTTCATGATGCTTACTCACACTTGAGCTGTGAAGTCTGTTGCTGAGTCACTCTTTCACTTGCTGCTTGTTTTTTCATATTAGCCTATATTCTTTCTTGCATTATAGATCCATAAAAGACTCTCATAACAGACTTAAAGTCACCTTAACCTAACTGTCTATAGTCTCTCAAACACATGGCAATCTTCTCTTCATACACATGAAAAAAATGTCAGTAGCTTTGCTTGCTTTTGCTTCTTCCCTATATTACCCAGGCTTTCTGTCTAGTGCAGACATTTGTCATTTGCTCTTTGATTTTCCCTACCTATGTTCTAATTTCTCTATTTTTTTCTGTGCTCTCCATTAGTTTGTTCTGAAATCAAAAATATCTATTTTTCTCTTCAAAGCATTTAGCTTCATTTCTTTCCTTGAGAGCTTTCTTCAAATTATGTTTTCATCTGTACCAATCCTCTCTGACAGCTTGAAATGAAAGCTGGGCTTCTCTCTCCTTGACCATTCCTCATTGTTTTCAACGCCTTCTCTTACTTATATGAATTTGCTCATCCTCCATTTACCTCTGCAAATTTCCAAGCTTTTAAGAAATTAATTTCAGCTATTACCATTGCATGATAAGGAAAAGTGCTGTCTTTCATTTTGTATGTCGGACCTCTACTCTCTCTTGCATATAAATCCTGTCAACCTACTGGATCACTTCTCCTTTATGTAAGCATATTGCAAAGTGTTAGCATATGCTTCCAAATAATCTTTCAAGTCTACATTTTTGCACACAATTTTCTGAGTATTCAGCTTTACTGGTCAATTTCCAATTATCTCTGGCCCTTTTCCCTTTTCTGAGATGTAATTTAAATGTCCCTCTACTCCAAAACCACTCTACTTTATGAAGAACGAAGAAAGGACACCACATCTTTAATTTACAAATCCAAGCTGTTCTCCTCCCTAATTGACATCTTTGATCATGCCCTCCAGTTCAGATCTCCTATCTTTCAAATATTTTTATGATAAGACTTTACCAAAAAATCCTCCTCTCTGTTGTAGTCTCTTCCTCCTTTTCAATAACAAGAACATCAAAAAAAAAAAAAAAAGTCATGACATATGAATAATGGACATGTACTATAAGGAAACAATGGTATGTTACACATATAAAGAAAACAGATAAATTATTTGTGGGTAAGAAGAGGTGGCAAGAATACACAGAACTGTACAAAAAAGATCTTCACGACCCAGATAATCACAATGGTGTGATCACTCACCTAGCGCCAGACATCCTGGAGTGTGAAGTCAAGTGGGCCTCAGAAAGCATCACTATGAACAAAGCTAGTGGAGGTGATGGAATTCCAGTTGAGTTATTTCAAATCCTAAAAGATGATGCTGTGAAAGTGCTGCACTCAATATGCCAGCCATTTTGGAAAACTCAGCAGTGGCCACAGGACTGGAAAAGGTCAGTTTTCATCCCAATCCCAAAGAAAGGCAATGCCAAAGAATGCTCAAACTACCACACAATTGCACTCATCTCACATGCTAGTAAAGTAATGCTCAAAATTCTCCAAGCCAGGCCTCAGCAATACGTGAACTATGAAATTCCTGATGTTCAAGCTGGTATTAGAAAAGGCAGAGGAACCAGAGGTCAAATTGCCAACATCTGCTGGATTGTGGAAAAAGCAAGAGAGTTCCAGAAAAACATCTATTTCTGCTTTATTGACTATGCCAAAGCCTTTGACTATGTGGATCACAATAAACTAGAAAATTCTGAAAGAGTTGGGAATACCAGACCACCTGACCTGCCTCCTGAGAAATCTGTATGCAGGTGAGGAAGCAACAGTTAGAACTGGACATGGAACAACAGACTGGTTCCAAATAGCAAAAGGAGGACGTCAAGGCTGTATATTGTCACCCTGCTTATTTAACTTATATGCAGAGTACATCATGAGCAATGCTGGGCTGGAAGAAACACAAGCTGGAATCAAGATTGCTGGGAGAAATATCAATAACCTCAGATATGCAGATGACACCACCCTTATGGCAGAAAGTGAAGAGGAAGTAAAAAGCCTCTTGATGAAAAGTGAAAGTGGAAAGTTAAAAAGTTGGCTTAAAGCTCAACATTCAGAAAACTAAGATCATAGCATCTGGTCCCATGACTTCATGGGAAATAGATGGGGAAACAGTGGCAGACTTTATTTTGGGGGGCTCCAAAATCTCTGCAGATGGGGATTGCAGCCATGAAATTAGAAGATGCTTACTCCTTGGAAGAAGTTATGACCAACCTAGATAGCATATTCAAAAGCAGAGACATTACTTTGCCAACAAAGGTCCATCTAGTCAAGGCTATGGTTTTTCCAGTGGTCTTTTATGGATGTGAGAGTTGGACTGTGAAGAAAGCTGAGTGCCAAAGAATTGATGCTTTTGAACTGTGGTGTTGAAGAAGACTCTTGAGAGTCCCTTGAATTGCAAGGAGATCAAGTCAGTCCATTCTAAAGGAGATGAGTCCTGGGTGTTCATCGGAAGGACTGATGTTGAAGCTGAAACTCCAATACTTTGGCCACCTCATGCGAAGAGTTGACTCATTGGAAAAGACTCTGATGCTGGGAGGGATTGGGGGCAGTTTGAGAAGGGGACGACAGAGGATGAGATGGCTGGATGGCATCACCAACTCAATGGACATGAGTCTGAGTGAACTCCGGGAGTTGGTGATGGACAGGGAGGCCTGGCGTGCTGCGATTCATGGGGTCGCAAAGAGTCAGACACCACTGAGTGACTGAACTGAACTGAAGAAGAAATGTAGGTTATTTCTTTAATGCAGAAGAATTCGAACTGGGTTAAGAAGTATGGGTAGCATTTACTGGTATGGGATGGATATGATCATATTCCAAATGGCAGGGGAAAACGCACACACATGTAAATGCGTGTCATGGGGTATATTTTCAGAATGGCTAGTTCCTGTTGGCTGAAGGATGGGCTGCAAGTGTTGTTCATCAGTAAGGTGGAGGTATGTTGTAGAGCATATTATTCACTTAAGTTTATCTTTTATTCTACAGGCAGAAGTAAGCCACTGGAAGTTTAAAAAGGAGTAACATAGTAGACTCTCAAATCTTTACTGAAAGAGTGAATGAATCAATCAAAGATAAATCCAAAATGCTTTATTTGAGTGAGTAGGAAGAGAGCAACACTGTTAACAAAGGAAAGAAAGAAGGGGATCTGCTGGCTTTGGTCAATGGGAAATGGGATATAAGTAAACATAAAGTGCTTGAAAGCCATCCAAATCAAGCTGTTCATCAAAAACATGCATAGGAAAGTTTAAGAGGTTTAAACATACAGATAAAGGTTGAAATTCTACCACACAGAAAGGATAGTTAAAATTATAGAGGTGAGTGAAATGACCATGCCTAAACTCAGAAGAAAGATCAGAAGGTGTTTCCATGGAAAATACCCACGGGGATAGGAAGAGAAAACCGGAGATTAAGGAGCAAAAGCTTTGTATGGTAGTTAGAAGAATCCAGAGACTGAAACATTATTGAAGCCAAAGGAAGAAAAAATTTAAAAGAAGGGATGATTAACAATGCTGAAATGGTTCAGATTTACAGAGGAGAAGGTGTTTTAAAAAGCATTAGGTATTTCAGTAGACAGGAAGTTGCAGAAGCTAAATGGTGCGAAGGAGGTGAGAAAGTAGAGGTAGCAATTGTAGGCTACTCTTTAGTAAAGTTTGGTGATAAACAGAAGGTAAGAAATGAGATAGCTCATGAATTTATCAGGATTAAGGGATGAATGTTCTTAGAATTGGAGAATCCTGTGTGTGATTGTAAACATAAGGAACAGAGTTTGGTACAAATCAGGAGATATGTGTATGTGTGTGTATATATATGTATATATGTATATATATATATATATATATATCATAAAACTGGTAGCATGGAACATGAGGATGCTTACTAAAGCAAGATCCTGAAAAATCAAGAGGAAGTGAAATCAGCTAACCATGTACATGCAGTAGTTAGCTCTGACGGGAAAGCAGGTGAGAGCTTCTTTCCTACAGGCAGAAAAAAGTATCGTTTCAGATACGGGAAAGAGTTAAAATTGAAAGGAGAGAAAGGGATAAACAGATCTTATTCCTCTTTGATTAATCTAAACTTTTAATTACCCATTTCTCTACCCTTCATACGTCTGGGTCTTGAACTCCATCTTCAGGGATTGTGTAGTATTTATTTTTGTGTGTCTCTATCGTCCCTCTTGCCCCACTCTGTAGATGTTTTATGTAACAACTCCACATTGTCTTTTTTCCTTCAGTTTATTTATTTATTTATTTATTTTTAGTTTTTTATTTTTTTAATTTTAAAATCTTAATTCTTACATGCGTTCCCAAACATGAACCCCCCTCCCACCTCCCTCCCCATAACATCTCTGTGGGTCATCCCCATGCACCAGCCCCAGCCATGCTGTATCCTGCGTCAGACATAGACTGGCGATTCAATTCTTACATGATAGTATACATGTTAGAATGCCATTCTCCCAAATCATCCCACCCTCTCCCTCTCCCTCTGAGTCCAAAAGTCCGTTATACACATCTGTGTCTTTTTTCCTGTCTTGCATACAAGGTCGTCATTGCCATCTTTCTAAATTCCATATATATGTGTTAGTATACTGTATTGGTGTTTTTCTTTCTGGCTTACTTCACTCTGTATAATCGGCTCCAGTTTCATCCATCTCATCAGAACTGATTCAAACGAATTCTTTTTAACGGCTGAGTAATACTCCATTGTGTATATGTACCACAGCTTCCTTATCCATTCATCTGCTGATGGACATCTAGGTTGTTTCCATGTCCTGGCTATTATAAACTTTCCTTCAGTTTAGCCCAACATTTTTTTTGCTGCTCTTCCACTATACGGCATTCCTTTACTCCTTTCTCTACCCCTCCTAACACGGGTTTTTATTTCTCCCTTCAACATAAACTCATCATCCACACATATTAGTTCCTAAATCTCTAACTGTTTTTCATACAGACCTTTCCTGACTAGTGAAGACTATAGCTAGTGATTATTACATTTTTTAAGAGGTTGAGCTGTAATAGAAAGTGATAGAGAAGGAATAGTAGCATCGTGGTGGGGTAGGGTGGGGGAACTTGAACATGCTTACAAGATAAGAGGAAAGAGTCAGTCGAAAAGGGGAGTGAGGTGTTAATACAAAACAAAGTTATTTTCTAGAGCAAATAAAAGGAAATGGAATCCAGAGCACAGGTAGAGGAATTTATCTTAGGCATAATGGGAATTCTTTTTCACCAAAGCAGGAGGGAAGGAGTCAGTGATGAGTCAAACATATACCTGTTGGTAGAAGGAAGGGACAAGAAGTGTAAGAATTCTAACTTGATGACTTCAATATTTTGGATATTAGGGACATCAAGTACCGAGTGTGAAGATAGAAATGATGAAGGAGAAGACAGGGAGAAACTCATGGAACTTCTAGTAAGCTGTTGTAGGAAACGGAGCAGAGAGCAGTCCAAGAAAACATCGCATTATTATGACATGGAGGTTCAAAGGGAGCTTAAAAGCCATAAACCTGTAGAAGGATAAATCCACATAGTTAAGGGATCTTGTATTAGCAATATTTAGCAGTCTACACATAGCAAAAGATGGCCTGAATAAGGCCCACATGTGGGAAAAGAATTTAATTAATTCTGGTGTAATTGAGATAGGGATAAATCCCAATGTCTCAAGAGAGTATGCTGTGCTTGAAAAACTGCAGGAGTTTGTTATGGCTGAAAGAATAGTATCTGAGGTTGAAAGGTTAATCAAGGACCTAAGAGCTGATGTTCTCACATTCCTTTGTCAATGGAGATCCATTGAAGGGTTTTGAGCATGAGAATGACCTGATTAGATTTGTGTTTTAAAAACATCACTAGGAAATATCTGCAGAGGGCGGATTGAGAAGAGATTTGGGAGGCGAAGACGACATTTAAGAAGACATTTCAATAATACAGATGAGAGGACCTACACAGAAGTGGGCACAGAGAGGAGCATATGGATTAGAGAGAACTACAGAGACATTTGGGGCTTCCCAGGTGGCTCAGCGGTAAAGAATCCACCTACCAATGCAGGAGACCCGGGTTCGATCCCTTGATCGGGAAGATCCCCTGGAGGAGGAAATGGCAACCCACTGTAATATTCTCGCCTGGAGAATCTCATGGACAGAGGAGCCCGCCAAAGAGTCGGACATGACTGACCCACCAAACAACAACAGAGACATTTGGTTGAGGATAGATTTGAGAAAACTTGGTGATTGAATGAGCATTTAGTTTATTTGAATTGTTGCATTTCTTCCTAAAGATCCTTCTGCAGCTGATGAGCGATCCTTCTTCTGAAGCCAAGAGAAAAAAGCTTAGGACTAAATGCATCTGAAGCTTAAAGTATATTCCTGAATCTCTCAAGCAATGTAATGGAAAAAGCATGGGCTTTGCAGTCAGACAGTCCTGGATTTTAAACCCAGCTCTGCCATTTAAAACCTGTATGATGTGGCATAGCTAGATTCTCTGAGCCCTAGTTTCTTACTCTATAAAATGAGAAACATATCTATTTTCCAGAGTTATTGTGATTTTTAAAATGAAATACTGAAAGAAAATGTGTACAAGGTAGGCGGTTTGAATATTTCCTGGTACGTAGTAAGTGTTCAATAAATGATAGCTAGTTCTGTTTCCCTTGTATTTTATATTATTAGGATCTTTGTTATTATCTCAATATTCATGTAGTACTTCTGCCAGGTTCTAGTATCCCCTCTAGGACTAGTTTCATAGTGTCACAAGCTACTCCCGCCTTTTTTCACAATGAAGTCATAGACACATTACACATACATTCATATATTATAGATAAGTTATCCCTCAAATATAGATAAATAAGCCATCGTGGTTTTCGTGCTTCAGGTCACATGGTATGAAGGACCCTCCCCTCCTCTAGTCCACCAATGAGACAGCCAGACCTGGTTCGCACCAATAGCAGAGACTGTCCCTGAAATCAGATTGTATTTGACTGGCAGATAAAACCATACCACACAAAGATGGCTTCTCAAATCATGTGTTTAAATGGTTGTTGTCATATTATAATAGGGCTTCCCTATACAGGGCTTCCCTGTAATAGGGCTCATATGGTAGAGTCTGCCATATTATATGTACAAATAAACATTGTATCATTCTATATGTCATATGTGAATATGTTATATTATTCCAGTCATGCCTCATATACAACTACCTGAAAAAAGTATGAATTGGAGGAAGCCCCTCAAATCCCATGATTTAAGGAGCTTCTCCAAAAACAAAATCATAGCAGTCCAGGCCCCTCTAATTGTATCACAGGCAGCTGTCCCTGAAATGGTATCTGCCAAACTGGATGGCTGCCCACAGAGACTGCCCTACAAATAACCTTTGGTATGGGGTTGTGCCTCTAGTTACAGCCTGTGAATGACAGGAATCCTGCCACATAGAGGCTTTCCTTGGGTTATACATGTATGTGTGCATGCTAAGTCATTTTAGTCATGTCTGACTCTTTGCGACCCTATGGACTGTAGCCCGTCAGGCTCCTCTGTCCATGGGATTCTCCAGGCAAGAGTACTGGAGTGGGTGGTCATGCCCTTCTCCAGGGGATCTTCCCAAGCCAGGGATCAAACCCACATCTCCTGTGTTGGCAGGCAGGTTCTTTACCACTAGTGCCACCTGGGAAGACCTTCCATGTATAGACATAATCAAAATAGCTTACTATTTTATTCTAAATAAATCTAATATGATTCCTTTAACAAAAGAACATGTTTAGGGTTCTTTCCTCAGAAATCTACTAGGTTGCTGCTCAAAGGGATCACTTTTCCAAACTACGGTTCAAGTTCAAGTGATAACCTGAGTTAGGGATACAAAATAGCTTGTGCATGAAAAGAGATCCAAACTATCACAGAGATTTTCCAAAATTTCCCTTCAGCATCAGCCCTAAGGCTCTGAATTAATAAGATCTCTGATGATACTTTATTGGGTGCTTTTGACAGTGCTCTCAGTCAGGCATTCTAGAATATTTTGCTGCCCAAGCTAGAACAAGGCTCAATGACATTCTCCATGCTTATGTTTTCCTTTTTGCAGTGTGGAACCACTTGCCCCCAAAATGTAGCAAATTGGGGTTGTGAGAAGAGAGAAAAGTGGTCCATCAACACTAGCTAGCAACGAAGAAAATGAGAGATGGCAAACATGAGCAACTTAATGTGGCCATATACTTTACTCTTGGTTTTTGTGAAATGGATTCTCACCAAAGAGGGAGAGACAAAGAAGGAAACAATTATAATACAGTATGTAAAAAGCTGTGAAGGAGATAAACATAGGATTTCTATGGGATTATAGTGACACCTAACACAGGCTTAGAGGATAAAGTTACCAAGGAGGGTTTCCTGTAAGATACGACATCTGAAATGAGCTTTGAAGGATGAACAGGATTTTACTGGATGAAGAAGTTGTGGCAGGTATTCCACACAAAAAGAAAATACCCTGTTCAGAGGAGTCAAAGCTTTAAAGAGAAGCATGTGCAAACCAGAAGTAGCTCTGTCTGGCTGCACTCTGAAGTTTGAAGGGGTAGTGAAGAGATGGTAAGATAGGTCAGAAGAGAGAATGCCAAAATGAGAGGCTGGAGCAGGAACCAGATCATGCATGGCCTTCTGTGGCACTATACTGTAACCTTCACATGTTATGGCTCTAATAAGGAAGCTTCATGAAACCAGAGACTGTATATATTTCATTTATGAATTCATCCCCAATGTCTCTAACATAGTACAAAGCACAGAATATACTCTCTCAAAGAAGCATGGAGTCCCATGCTAAAGAATTTACACATTATCCTGCAGGATAAGATTAGCCATTAAATGGTTTCAAGCAGAAAAGTAACACAGTTAGATTTAGATTTCAGATGCATTCTGATTGCTGGGTAGAGAATAAATGGGAGAAATCAACCTGGGATGTGGGGAAAGTGTCTATAAGGTCACCGTAGCAATCCAAGTGAGAGGAAATGATGGCCAAGAATGAGGCATGTGGAAAATTGTGTACATTCAAGAAATATTTAGGAAATAGAGTGAACAGGAAGAGGTTAATTAATGAAAAAGAAGATAGAAGGAAAAATGGTCAAAGATTATACCACGAGTTTGATGACTTGAACAAGGTGGTGCTGTCTAATGAGATGGGGACAACTGGGAAGTGGGCAAGTCTGGGAGGCAGAGAAGGGGTATGGTAAGTAAGGTTTGCCATGGGATGGAAATGTGAGGAGAGTGGGTGGCAAAGAGAGTAAGGAAAATATTAGTTACCTTTTGGAAACTTCAAGGTGGCTGATGGATATTCAAGCAGCTGCATATCAAGTAGCTGGCTGTGTGTACATATCTCATGTGTGTATACATATATGTTATGTGTATATTCATATGGGGTGTGTGTGTGTGTGTGTGTGTGTGTGTGTGTGTATGGTAGCTCAGCGGTAAAGAATCCACCTGCCAATGCAGGAGACTTGGGTTCTATCCCTGTGTCAGGAAGATCCCCTGGAGAAGGAAATGACAACCCACTCCAGTTTTCTTGCCTGGAAAATCCCATGGATGGAAGGCCCTTCCATCCATGGGGTTCCAAGACTCAGACATGACTTAGCCATTAAACAACAGCAACAAATATATATTTGAGACTCAGAAGGAAAATTTGGAAATATAGATATTCAAGCCTGCATGCATATGGTAATTGAAAATAGATGTTCCTTTGAATTGGCTTCCTCTCATGCCCGTGACTCAGTGAGCTCTGCCTAAAAAGTTAGGCCACCATTGCCTGAATTCCTAATCAGTACTTAATCATTTTCCTCATGTCCCCGAACCCAGTTCAGGCCCTGGTGGCACCATCTGATAAATCCCTCAGGAGATGGGAAAATTCACTACACCCCACGCAGTTATTGCGGCATCCAAGGACACCCACAGCTCTCAACTTCTAATAGCCCAAGAGTGCCCTCCAGCGTTCAGCACGATGCATTCAAAGGCAAAGAGTTAGAGCAGAAATGGGAATCATTGCTTTCAACCAGTATCACTGCCCTGCTGCTCTCACTTCAGGGGAAATTCACTAGCAACCTGCAACCCCAGGTGAGGAAGAACTCTACAGATTTCAGATTCTGACAAAACACGAGGAGAGCCTAGTAAGCTCGACTCTCTTAGGCAATAATTTTTTTTCAGCAGCCCCACCAGTTAGGAGATAGCCTACAGTGCCATTTGTTGACTAGAAAGAATAGGCCCTGTAGTCTGAGCTCTCAGCAATTCTCAGGGGATACTACAAGATGGATCGATTGGAGCAGTATTATTTTTTTCAGATATATTAAGCCTCAGGATGGGAAGGGAGGGGCAAGATAGGGATAGAGGATTAAGAAGTACAAACTACTATGTATAAAATAAGCTACAGGGATATACTGTACAGTGCAGGGAATATAGCTAATATTTTATAGTAACTTTAAATGGAGTATAATCTATAAAAATTTTGAATCACTGTTTTGTATAGGTATACAATATAGTAAATCAACTATACTTCAATTAAAAATTTAAAAAAATAGTAAATCTCAGGGCATGAATATAGATTGTGTCCACAAACTAGAGAAATAGAAGAATCATGCGACAGGCCTC
>NW_017218507.1:0-22460 GCF_001704415.2 Capra hircus | reverse complement strand
TTGGTATTTTGTGAGATTCTTTGTCTAGCAGGGAAATATGGCCCTAGCTCTGAGGGCCAGGCCAGCTCTCAACTATTAGAAGCTACCCTTCCTTTCTTTCTCATTCCACATAGTATATCCCATGAGGTAAGTATTATGAAATAACTCCTGCTTTGAGAAGTCATAAGGCTTGGCCAAGTTCACGTGGCTACTAAGTAGACAGTCGAGTCCATGAAGTTTCACCACCTTCTCCGGCAAAGGGAAGCAATCTATAAAGCAATATACTTCTCAGCCTTGAACCCCAATGGCCACAAAAAACCTTTCTTTTTGGTCTGTATCACAACTTGGCTGCCAGGGGCTGGACTCCAGTTATATGAAGTGTATCACCAAAGAGGGAAGTTTAATAGCTATGTCTTAACAGGCCAGCCCAGTCAAAACTAGCAAAAATCAGAATCCAGATTTGTGTCCTGCACTGGCTTGACAAGTGCTGTGAAGAAAAGAAAGTCTTAGACAGAGTGGTCTCTGTTGTCCAGGAAAGTTAGTGCGTGTGGCATTCTGCTTCACCCACACAGCCTCTCTGGAATTCTGGGGCCTGTCCATAAGGGCATAGATTTTTCCCAGAAAATACACGGGGCATAACTGAATCATATGTATACAGATGTGAGTCTCAGGTCAAAAGTTCAGCCTGATGTGCTGATAAATTTATAAAAACACCAAAGAATCCAAACAAAAGCAACTCTAGGGACTCACCCAGAACCCGTACAGGACAGCGTTAGAATATACCAGAGAATGAGGCAAGCTCGACAGGCATTTCCACTGAATGCAGCACGTAAAAGGGATCCAAAAAATCCCCTTATTCACCCCCCCGGGGCCCCTTTTGTGTTGTTCTTCGCCAACGCAGCAGCCGCCCTGCCTATATAGCCCGCGCGCGGCTGGGGCCTCATAGCACTGAACTCGCATCATCCGTTGTCAATCAGCCATGGGGAAGGTGAATGGAACACAAGGAAATAAAATGGAGGGGGAAATGCCTTTATACAGGATTTATTACGGGGAGCTAATGATTTAATTTTGAATTATTCTTCCTTTGCAGATCACATTCTACGAGGACGCGGGCTTCCAGGGCCGCCGCTACGAGTGCAGCAGCGACTGCCCCAACCTGCAGCCCTACTTCAGCCGCTGCAACTCCATCCGCGGTGGACAGCGGCTGCTGGATGCTGTATGAGCGCGCCCAACTTCCAGGGCCACCAGTACTTCCTGCGGCGCGCGCGACTACCCCGGACTACCAGCAGTGGATGGGCCTCAACGACTCCATCCGCTCCTGCTGTCTCATTCCCGACGTGAGTTCCGCTTGATTCCAATCCTGCCGCCCTGAGCTGTCCTGCCAGTCTTCGCTTACCGATGGGGTGTTAAGGCATGGACGGTTTCCTTTAAGTAAGAGTTAAGTGGGCCTTTCGGAAGCTGACAAAGCCCAGTTAGATCTAAGGCGCGCGCAGGCCGGCGCGCCAGCGCACACACCCACGCCACCCACACCACACCCACACACACCACACACACACACACACGCAACACACACACACACACACCACACACACACACCCCAGCAGAGAATTTAAGAATGAATTCACTTAGGGAAGGAGTCAGTTTTGTTTTTAATTTTTACTGCCATTAGGTCAAACAGAGCTTGTCTGTAACAAATGTTAATATCACTGCAGGATTTAACACAAGTGGGGAGCCAGTTGGGCATAAGAAGGCAGTATTTCTAACAAATCATTTTTTAACCTATAGTAAAGGAATTGATCGGAGAAGGCACTGGCAACCCACTCCAGTACTCATGCCTGGAAACTCCCATGGATGAGGAGCCTGGTAGGCTGCAGTCCGTGGGTCACTAAGAGTCGGGCACGACTGAGCACCTTCCCTTTCACTTTAAACTTTCATGCATTGGAGAAGAAATGGCAACCCACTCCAGTGTTCTTGCCTGGAGAATCCCAGGGATGGAGAGCCTGGTGGGGTGCCCTCTATGGGTCGCACAGAGTCGGATAGGACTGAAGCGACTTAGCAGCAGCAGCAGCAGCAAAGGAATTGATAACGAACAAATTTGATAGTTTCCAGTACACAGACTAATAAATATGGACAAGTCTATTATTAATTAAGCTGTTCAAAGATATTGTCCAATTCTGGGGAAAGTAATTTTTCTTAATTTGGAAAGTCAATTGAATTCTGGTTTCAGACTATTTAAACAAAATTTCCACCAAAGTTATGGTTTTAAAAAATCTTATTTTAGTGGTAAATTTATGTGTATATGTATATACATTTGGGTTTCCCTGTAGCCCAGCTGGTAAAGAATCCACCTGCAATGCAGGAGACCCCGGTTCCATTCCTGGGTCAGGAAGATCCACTGGAGAATGGATAGGCTACCCACTCCAGTGTTCTTAGCCTTCCTTTCCTGGTGCTCAGCTGGTAAAGAATCTACCTGCAATGTGGGAGACCTGGGTTCGATCCTTGGGTTGGGAAGATCCCTGGAGAAGGGAATGAGCTAACTACTTCAGTATTCTGGCCTAGAGAATTCTATGGGCTGTATAGTGCATGGGGTCCAAAGAGTTGACATGACTGAGCAACTTTCACACACTCCTATATACATTTAGCAAATAATACTCATATTAAAATATTAACAAAATACCTAACATTTTCCTCCCAAATATAAATTTGAGTTATCACGTAGGAATCAAGAAATTAGGGAATTAAGTATTAGGAATCAAGATATTTGATTTCTTGATGGAGTCTAATCCAGACCTTGAACCTCTTAAAATTCCACCTCCCACATTAAAAAATGGAAAATGAACACACAAATATTTGTTAATATTTGCTAGTAGAATACAGATCACAGCAATTTCAGAGTCTCAGTTCTCACATTGCCATCTCATGTCCCAACCTGGCAAGTTCATCTGTTTGGTTGCTTTTTCTGCTCCTTCTCTGTTTGGACCGAGCAGACAAGCTCCCATAGGCTGCGGCTGTATGAGAGAGAGGACCACAAAGGCCTCATGGCGGAGCTGAGCGAGGATTGCGCCTGCCTCCAGGACCGGCTTCCGCCTGAGCGAGGTCCGCTCGCTGCACGTGCTGGAGGGCTGCTGGGTCCTCTACGAGATGCCAACTACCGGGCGGCAGTACTGCTGCGGCCCAAGAGTACAGGCGCTACCAAGACTGGGGGCCGTGGATGCCAAGGCAGGCTCTCTGCGGAGGGTGGTGGATTTATACTAAAATAGGTTCACACTACTATTTTCTCATTTTGGAATCTAATAAAGTATTTAGTCTGTATTGTTGGCAATCGCTGCTTCTGTTTTCTTTCATTGTGTGCCAGTTAATCCACCTGTAAATGCTCCCTGTTAAAGGTTGAGAAGTGGATAAGGTGTGTGTGGGGGGTGGGGGCAGGGAGGTCTCTTCGGGTAGAATGAGTTTTGAACAAGGGTCAAGAGTGGAGGTGGAGAAAAGAGGGAGCCTGACTGAGAAGGAAATTGAAGCAGAGAAATGGGGATTTCCCTTGTGGTCCGATGCTTAAGAATCTGCCTCACAATGCAAGGAAATGGGTTCATCCCTGTTAGGGAACTAAGAGCCACACGCAGCAGACCAACTAAGCCCTCATAGGGCAACTACAGAGTCCCTGTACCTCATGGAAAGAGGCCACATGATGGCAAGAAGAACCTGAGTGCCTCAACTAAGACGCAGCTAAAGAAATCAATAAATATTCAAATGAGATAAATGGGAGGGGGTGACTGGGGAAAACAGCATTCAACGGAGAACTAAGGAACAGCATTACTGCAGTTTCCTTCTGACCAAGAAGTAGTTGTGAGCCACAGAGAGTCACAGATGAGTGGTGAAGGGCAGCCCATTTGCAAAAAGACTGATTAGACTACATAAGGAATTGTAGCTTTGTTTTACTTTCAAGTAGAGTATTATATAACTAATGCCAGGGCTGCCATCAGTCATTGGCATACTTTTGGACTCAGTTGAAGACCCTCCTCCTTATCCAAAATAACTCCTGATTAGGGTGCACCTCTTGGCCTGTTCAGCTACTGGACCAAACACTGTGTGAATTTCAGAAACTGCACAGCTGTACACAGTGCCCAGCTAATGCAAGTAAATTAATGAGATAGACATTAGCATTCTAAATTAGATTTGCATAATATAGTGTGCTGCAAACAAAAAGAAGTTCTTTACCAAAAAAAAAGCTCAAATTTAAAGGCACATTAAACAAAGTCATAATTTCTAGTGTTTTGAAGTAACATCTGCTTGCCTCTGCGTATTTTTACCTATAGTAAATATGCAGCAAAGCCCTGCATAGTTTTTAACTGAAAATACTTTCATCAGAGAAAATTGTTAATATTTTTAATTTGAAATTTTACCTCCAAAGTGAAAGTCTCTCATAAGCTTACTACTTTATGCATCCTATAAAGAAAGTGGAGGAGTCCTTCTGAGTCCCACTTTTCATTCCTAGCCCTTTTTTACACTTAGTGGGTACGCCTCTCAAAATGTTCCCTCATTTATATAGCTGTCTCATGAAGCACATGCTTTTTTTCTCTACAAGAATGAAATTATGCTGTACATATTAGTCTGCAGCTGGCTTTTAAAGTGTAATGTGATATGGATAGCTATCTAGGTAAGCACCTTGTTTTGCTTAATGGCTGCACTGTGATCCATTGTTGGAGATCTGCTGGATTATTTAATAATTTATTCATTGGTAACTGGGCTTTTCCAGTTTTGCTTTTACAAACAAGGCTACAATGAATATCATTGGATATATATCTTTATTTATGCATGCATGCTGCATGCTAAGTTGCTTCAGTTGTACACTTTGCAACCCCAGGGATGGTAGCCCACCAGGCTCCTCTGTCCAAGGGGTTCTCCAGGCAAGAATACTGGAGTGGGTTGCCATTTCCTTCTCCAGGGAACCTTCCCAACCCAGGGATCAAACCTGCATTTTTTATGTCTCCTGCACTGGCAAATGGGTTCTTTACCACTAGTGCTCCCTGGGAAGCCCCATATTTATACATGCTATAGTTTCTGGAGCACAGAGACCTAGGAGTGACATTGTCACTCATAGCACAAGTTATTTTTTCTTTCAATGGACTGCTCAATTATTAACCACCAGCGAGCCTAACTTCTTTGAGTTAGGAGTGTCACTATTTACTGAGCACCTACCGTAGGCCTGCTGTGTACAGCACTGGCAATGAAAAAAGAAAGCAAGCAGAAGGCATTGTCCCGCCTGCGACAGAACCCTACACAAAAATACTAAACACTAACAATAAACAATTAATACATGATCACTTTTTTTTGGTCCAGTGCTTCCCAAGTACTTCCCAAGTGTATTCCTAAATAATACACATACACGTGTAATCACTTATTTAACAAGTACTGTTACTGCCCAGTTTTAAGGCATCCCATGACACATTTCTAAGGGAAAAAATGTGTTTCTATATTTTTTGTGATACCTGTTTTTATTCCTTAACATTTGTGGAGGGAAAATATTTTCCTGGTATGATACACACATTTAGAACTTCCTTACACACCTTGGGCTTCACTGATAGCTCAGTTGGTAAAGAATCTGCCTGCAATGCAGGAGTCCCCGGTTCCATTCCTGGGTCAGAAAGATCCTCTGGAGAAGGGATAGGCTACCCACTCCAGTATTCTTGGGCTTCTCTTGTGGCTCAGCTGGTAAAGAATCTACCCTCAATGTGGGAGACCTGGATTAAATCCCTGCCTTGGGAAGATCCCCTGGAGAAGGGAAAGGCTACCCACTCCAGTATTCTGGCCTGGAGAATTCCATGGACTGTATAGTTCATGAGGTCCCAAAGAGTTGGACACAACTGAGCCACTTTCACTTTACATACCTTACCTTTCTGTGACACTTTTTTCTTTTTTATGGAACAAGTCCAGTGAAAACAGTTTTCAGTGAATAGGAAAAAAAAAATTAGTTTTGACACAACAAACAAAAGATTGCATGGCAGGAGTAGCTAATTCCAGCCTTTGGCCCTTTGGCTACTTCTACCCCCATCCCACTCGTACCTTTCTGACCCTTTTTCTAGCCCACTGGTCTCTTTTTCATAAAGATTTTTGTTTTATGTGGGCCATTTTTTAAAGTGTTTATTGAATTGATACACTATGGCTTCTAGTTTATGTTTGGGGTTTTTGGCCATGAGGCATGTGGGCTCGTAGTTCCCTGACCAGGGATCGAACAGGCGCTTCTTGCACTGGAAGCAAAGTCCTAACCACTGAACCACCGGAGAAGTCCCTAGCCCACTAGTCTTGAGGCACAAACCTCCGCTGAAATCCTCCTGTCCTAAGGAGAAATGTTAACAATCCAGAACTGCCCATTTCTTGCGCTAAAAATAAACATGCTTGAGATGCACATATAGCAATTCTAATAATAATCCAAACATTTCACAAATGACTTATTTTCTTTCTTTTTTTTCCACACAAAATCACAGGGAGCTTACAATCCAACATGAAGTGGACTTTTTCTCCTTTATAAGTCCAAAAGAGAAATGTTGAGGAACCAGGTTTTAACCATTTTTACAGTTGGTTTTGTGTCTTTTACTCATGAATCATAGATCTTTATTAAAGGATTATGAGAATAGTAAAGACTCACTATAGTTAATTAGTTTTAGGTGTATAGCATAGTGATCCAATCTTTTTACAGATTATACTGCATGAAAAGTTATTACAAGATAATGGCTATAATTCCCTATGCTGTACAATATATCCTTGTTTCTTCTCTATTTTTTATATAGTAGTTTGTATTCTTTCTTTTCTTTTCTTTAGAGCCACACTGCCCAGCATACAAGATTTTAGTTCCCGACCAGGGATTAAACCTGTGCCCCCTGCAATGAAAGCTTGGACTCTTAACCACTGGGCCACCAGGAAAGTCCCACTAGTTTGTATTTCTTAATCCAACACCCCTAATTTATCCCTCCTCCCTTGGAGGATAAGTTCTGAAATAACTCTAGAATAGGATTTGAAAGTATTATAACAGACTCTTTCACCAGCAATTGCTTGCTGTATTTTTCACATTCTTGAAAACAAGTGGTTCTCAATATTTTAGATTTCTCAGACCAATTTTCTTTAAATGGGAATTAACACAGGATTGCCAATTTTTATTTTGCTGAGCAAGAATATTTGAAATTTAAAACAACAGAAAATCAAAACTAAGCACCATTTATTATTGAATCATTTTAAAAAACACATTTTAAAAAGAATATTTTAACCCCTTCAAATACACAAGTTTCTAATAAAGTGTGGTTCAGATCAAGAAAATATGCATAGGAATATTGCTTCTATTTATAGGTTTTTTTTTTTTAATTTGGCAAAAAAATGGTAGAAACTGGTCAGAGTTTGAAAACCCTTGTTTGAGGTTATAGTTCAGTGCCTTCAAGGGCCAGGGAGGTGATATAAATACAAGCATACCTCAAAGACATTGCAGGTTCAGTTCCAGACCATGACAATAAAGCAAATATCACAATAAAATGAGTCACAGGAATTTTTTAGTTTTCCAGTGCATATAAAAGTTATATTTATACTATACTATAGTCCATTAATAAGTGCAATGGCATTATGTATAAAAACAATGCAAAAAAGAGTGGATATATGTAGATGTATAGTTGATTCCTTTTGCTATATGCCTGAAACTAATACAATATTATAAATCAATAAATTTACTATACTCCAATAAAAATTAATAAAAGCAATATACATATCTTAATTTAAAATACTTTATTGCTAATAAAGGCTAACCATCATCTGAGCCTTCAGCAAATCATATTCTTTTTGCTAGTGGAGGATCTTGCCTCATGCTAATGACTGCTAACTGAACAGGCTGGTGGTTCTGAAGGTCACAGTGGCTGTGGCATTTTCATAAAATAAGACAATAACAAAATTTTTTACATAGATTGACTCTTTCTTTTACAAGCAATCTCTGTAGCATGTAATGCTCTTTAATAGCATTTTACCCACAGTAGAACTTTTTTCAAATCCTACCACTGCTTTATTGAATTTATGGTATCAATTTCATGTAATAGTCTAAATTCATTTTTGTCATTTCAAGAGCCTTCACAAAATTTTCCCCAGGAGTAGATATCATCTCAAGAAATCACTTTCTTTGCTCATCCATAGGAAGCAACTCTTCATCCATTAAAGTTTTGTCATGCAATGGCAGCAATTCATTTACATCCTCAGGCTCCACTCCTAATTCTAGTTCTCTTGCTATTTCCACCACATCTGCATTTACTTCCTCCACTGAAGTCTTGAACCCCTCAAAGTCATCCAGGAGGATTGGAATCAACTGCTTCCAAACTCCTGTTATCACTGATATTTTTATTATTTCCCATGAATCGTGAATGCTCTTCATGGCATCTAGAATGACAAATCTTTCCAGAAGGTTTTTAATTGACTTTGCCCAAATTCATCATCAGAATCACTGTTTATGGTAGCTAATGGCCTATGAAATATATTTCCGAAATAATCTGATTTGAAAGTCAAAATCACTTCTTGATCCATGCGCTGCAGAAGGGACGTTGTGTTAACAGGAATGAAAATAACATTAATCTCATTGTACATCTCTATCAGAGCTACCCGGTGACCAGGTGCCTTGTCACTGACAGTACTATTGTGAAAAGAATCTTTTTTTGGAGCAGTAAGTCTCAACAGTGAGCTTAAAATATTCAGTAAACCATATCGTAAACAGATGGTCTATCATTCAGGCTGTGTTGTTGTTCCTTTTATAGATCACAGGCAGAGTAGATTCTGCATAATTCTGAATGACTAGGATTTCTGAAATGGTAAATGAGAAATGGCTTCATTTAAGATCACTAGCTGAATTAGCTCCTAAAAAGAGAGTCCATCCTTTGAAGCTTTTAAGCCAGGCACTGACTTCTCTTTAGCTGTGGAAGTGCTAGGTGGCAACTTCTTCCAACATAAGGCTGTTTCATTTAAATTGAAAATCTGTTATTTAGTGTAGACACCTTCATTAATTATCTGAGCTAGATCTCCTGGATGACTTGCTGCAATTTCTACATCAGCACTTGTTGCTTCACTTTGAAGTTTTATATTATAGAGATGGCTCCTTTCCTTAAACCTCAAGAACAACCTCTGCTAAATTCAAGCTTTATTTCTGCAGTTTTCTCACCTCTCTCAATATTCATAGAATTGAAAAGAGTTAGGTTCTCTTTTACTCTCGTGTAAGTTTTGGCTTAAGAGAATGTAGTGGCTGGTTTGACTGTCTATCCAGACTACTCAAACTTTATACATATGGGCAATAAGGCTGTTTCACTTTCTTCATTAGTGTGTTTACTGGAATGCGTGTGTGCATGCATGCTCAGTTGCTCAGTCATGTCCAACTCTTTGCGACCCTGTGGACTATAGCTTGCCAGGCTCCTCTGTGCATGGAATTTTCCAGGCAAGAATAATACTGGGGCCATTTCCTCCTTCAGGGGATCATCCCCACCCAGGGATCGAATCCATGTCTCCTGCACTGAGCCACCTGGGAAGCCTGTTCACTGGAGTAGCACTTTTAATTTCTGTCAAAAACTTTCCCTTCACAACCACGCTTTGACTAACTGTTTGGAGCAAGAAGCTTAGCTTTCAATCTAGCTCAGCTTTCAACATGCCTTCCTCACTAAGCTACTTACACTAGCTATACAAATCATTAACCCTACATGCAACAAAATCCAAACCTGAACTAGTCCCTTTTTTCTTCACTTTTGTTTGAAACCATGTGAATACTTATAGAGTGACTAAGGGTTACTTCCTGGATCAGAGCCCAGGAAACAGGATGTTTCTTCTTTCTTGCTCTCCCTCCAAAGACAATTCCCAAGCAACTGGTGCAGAGCTCTGCTTCTGGCCACAGGTGCGAGGAGTGTCAGGCCTTAACCTATGTTCACTTAGCATACGACGGTATTGCGTACATTTGCCACTCCTACAATTTTCTGTGAAAGTGATAGTTGCTCAGTCATGTCCATCTCTTTGTGACCGCATGGACTGTAGTCCCTCCAGGCTCCTCCGTCCATGGATTTTCCAGGCAAGAATACTGGAGAGGGTAGTCGTTCCCTTCTCCAAGTGATCTTCCCCACCCAGGGACTGAACCCAGATCTCCTGCATTGCAGGCAGATTCTTCACCATCTGAGCCACCATGGAAGCTCCAGAATTTTCTGTAGAGGATTGAAATTAAACCACATTTTGGCACAAGATATTTACATTTCAATTGTATGAGAAGTTGTGGGAGGAGGTTCCCTATTTCTCCCTCCAGGCTGAAATAAAGCCTTTCCTTTTCCCAGTTAATGAAAAAAGCCACACCCAAAATGTCCTCATTTTGGTCCTTCAGTTGGAAGTGGAAGTGTTAGTTGCTCAGTCGTGTCTGACTCTTTGTGACCCCATGGACCCCCCAGGCTCCTCCATCCATGGAATTCTCCAGGCAAGAATACTGGAGTGGATTTCCATTCCCTTCTCTAGGGAATCTTCCCGACCTAGGGATTGAACCCAGGTCTCCAGCATTGTAGGCAGATTCTTTACTGTCTGAGCCACCAGGGAAGCCCCTTGGGCTTTCAGTTGTATCCTAAATTTCAGCTGGAGCTGCATGTCAGCTGAGTCACTCGACCCCACTGACATCCCCATATTGCTTCTCTAGGTAATCTCTGGGACTCTGCATTGTGGTTGTTTCTCATATTTTGCTGTTTTCACCTATCTACACTCTCCCCACAGAAACAACTCTGAGCAAAATGATGATTTTTTAAAAAGGATTTTTCATTTTTATTTAAAAATTTTTTAATTATCATGATGATTTTGATTCTTTAGATTCTGGCTGAGTATACTGCACTAGGCTAACATAAGTAATTCTGCAAACACATGACTTTCATACTGGATGATGAGAACTGAAACATCATATTGTGCTTAAGTGGTAACTGATCCATAAATATCAACTTACAAAGATTTAAGACCCAAAGTAAAGACAAATATTTCAATGAGTCAACACAGAACTGTGACTAATTCTTTGAACATGGAAGAGGCTAAAGGCACAGGTCATCTTCCATTCCAGTGCTCTTTCCAGTTCATCAGATTATCCTTTTCCAGACTGATAAATGCTTTCTAAAGCAGCGTCCCAGCTTCTAGATATTTATTCCTCATTCTACCCACACCATTCCAGCCATAGTTCCTCTTTGTGTTCATGCAATTAATTTCCTCTAAATCAAAAGCTTTGTTTAATCTTGCTCCCCATCGAACAAAAGTGTATCTAGAGCCCACCAGAAACAGGTTTGATAGGAATTTGATTTTCTTTTACAATAACCTAAGGGGTAATCTAGACCATTCAGGTATGACCTAAATCAAATCCCTTATGATTATACAGTAGAAGTGAGAAATAGATTTAAGGGACTAGATCTGATAGACAGAGTGCCTGATGAATTATGGATGGAGGTTCATGACATTGTACAGGAGACAATGAGCAAGACCATCCTCATGGAAAAAGAATGCAAAAAAGCAAAATGGCTGTCTGGGGAGGCCTTACAAATGGCTGTGAAAAGAAGAGAAGCAAAAAGCAAAGGAGAAAAGGAAAGATATAAGCATCTGAATGCAGAGTTCCAAAGAAGAGCAAGAAGAGATAAGAAAGCCCTCCTCAGTGATCCATGCAAAGAAATAGAGGAAAACAACAGAATGGGAAAGACTAGAGATCTCTTCAAGAAAATTAGAGATACCAAGGGAATACTTCATGCAAAGATGGGCTCGATAAAGGACAGAAATGGTATGGACCTAACAGAAGCAGAAGATATTAAGAAGAGGTGGCAAGAATACACAGAAGAACTGTACAAAAAAGATCCTCAAGACCAAGATAATCACGATGGTGTGATCACTCACCTAGAGCCAGACATCCTGGAATGTGAAGTCAAGTGGGCCTTAGAAAGCATCACTATGAACAAAGCTAGTGGAGGTGATGGAATTCCAGTTGAGCTATTTCAAATCCTGAAAGATGATGCTGTGAAAGTGCTGCACTCAATATGCCAGCAAATTTGGAAAACTCAGGAGTGGCCACAGGACTGGAAAAGGTCAGTTTTCATTCCCATCCCAAAGAAAGGCAATGCCAAAGAATGCTCAAACTACCGCACCATTGCACTCATCTCACATGCTAGTAAAGTAATGCTCAAAATTCTCCAAGCCAGGCTTCAGCAATACGTGAACAGTGAACTTCCTGATGTTCAAGCTGGTTTTAGAAAAGGCACAGGAACCAGAAATCAAATTGCCAACATCCACTGGATCATGGAAGAAGCAAGAGAGTTCCAGAAAAACATCTATTTCTGCTTTATTGACTATGCCAAAGCCTTTGACTGTGTGGATCACATCAAACTGGAAAATTCTGAAAGAGATGGGAATACCAGACCACCTGACCTGCCTCTTGAGAAACCTATATGCAGGTCAGGAAGCAACAGTTAGAACTGGACATGGAACAACAGACTGGTTCCAAATAGGAAAAGGAATACGTCAAGGCTGTATATTGTCACCCTGCTTATTTAACTTCTATGCAGAGTACATCATGAGAAACGCTGGGCTGGAAGAAACACAAGCTGGAATCAAGATTGCTGGGAGAAATATCAATAACCTCAGATATGCAGATGACACCACCGTTATGGCAGAAAGTGAAGGGGAACTAAAAAGCCTCTTGATGAAAGTGAAAGTGGAGAATGAAAAAGTTGGCTTAAAGTTCAACATTTCAAAAAATGAAGATTGTGGCATCCGGTCCCATCACTTCATGGGGAATAGATGGGAAAACAGTGGAAACAGTGTCAGACTTTATTTTTGGGGGGCTCCAAAATCACTGCAGATGGTGACTGCACCCATGAAATTAAAAGATGCTTACTCCTTGGAAGAAAAGTTATGACCAACCTAGACAGCATATTCAAAAGCAGAGACGTTACTTTGCCGACTAAGGTCCATCTAGTCAAGGCTATGGTTTTTCCAGTGGTCATGTATGGATGTGAGAGTTGGACTGTGAAGAAAGCTGAGCGCTGAAGAACTGATGCTTTTGAACTATGGTGTTGGAGAAGACTCTTGAGAGTCCCTTGGACTGCAAGGAGATCCAACCAGTCCGTTCTGAAGGAGATTGGCCCTGGGATTTCTTTGGAAGGAATGATGCTAAAGCTGAAACTCCATTACTTTGGCCACCTCATGTGAAGAGTTGACTCATTGGAAAAGACTCTGATGCTGGGAGGGATTTGGGGCAGGAGGAGAGGGGATGACAGAGGATAAGATGGCTGGATGGCATCACTGACTCGATGGACGTGAGTGTGAGTGAACTCCGGGAGTTGGTGATGGACAGGGAGGCTTGGCGTGCTGTGGTTCATGGGGCCGCAAAGAGTTGGACATGACTGAGAGACCGAACTGAACTGAACTGAAGGGGTAATCTGGTTTTGTGTTTCAAATGCATTACCTTTTTTTATTTCCTTGAACTTTTAGACTTTTCCCTTTTATTTTATTTAACTTTTTTTATATTGGAGTATAGCCAATTAACAACATTGTGACAGTTTCAGATGGACAGCAAAGGGACTCAGCCACACATACACATGTATCCATTCTCCCCCACACTCCTCTCCCATCCAGGTTGCCACATAACATGGAGCAGAGATTCCTGTGCATTATGTCCTTGTTGGTTACCCATTTTAAATATAGCAGTGTGCACCTGTCCATCCCAAACTCCCTAACTATCCCTTCTCTCCACCTTTCCCTCCCTGGCAACCATAAGTTTACTAAGTCTGTGAGTTTATTTTGTTTTATAAATAACTTCATTTGTATCATAGAAAATTTCCTTTTATTTCTTATTTCTGTTATTAAGCACTTAAAGCTATTCTCACTTTTGAATTATAAGCAGCTAAGATGAAACACCAAAGCTTCAGTCTACTTCCATGCACAATGGCAACAAAATTAGACCAAACGTTAAAGACCCGTATATGTTGTTTTTGGTTTTTTACCATACAGAAAGTTTGACATTTGGGGAACTCTCTTGGTAAAACATTATAACTTCTTACACTTTTTAATGAAGAAGCTTTCTTAAAGGACTAATTTGAAATTTTCAATATTCAGTAAAGGCCATTTCTTTCTTTTTTTTTTTTAAAGAGTCGGACCCGACTGAGTGACTTCACTTTCACTTTCTTTTTTTTATTTTTATTTTTTTATTTTTTATTTTTTATTTTTTTTAAATTTTAAAATCTTTAATTCTTACATGCGTTCCCAAACATGAACCCCCCTCCCACCTCCCTCCCCACAACATCTCTCTGGGTCATCCCCATGCACCTGCCCCAAGCAAGCTGCACCCTACGTCAGACATGGACTGGCGATTCAATTCTTACATGACAGTATACATGTTAGAATTCCCATTCTCCCAAATCATCCCACCCTCTCCCTCTCCCTCTGAATCCAAAAGTCCGTTATACACATCTGTGTCTTTTTTCCTGTCTTGCATACAGGGTCGTCATTGCCATCTTCCTAAATTCCATATATATGTGTTAGTATACTGTATTGGTGTTTTTCTTTCTGGCTTACTTCACTCTGTATAATTGGCTCCAGTTTCATCCATCTCATCAGAACTGATTCAAATGAATTCTTTTTAACGGCTGAGTAATACTCCATTGTGTATATGTACCACAGCTTTCTTATCCATTCATCTGCTGATGGACATCTAGGTTGTTTCCATGTCCTGGCTATTATAAACAGTGCTGCGATGAACATTGGGGTACATGTGTCTCTTTCAATTCTGGTTTCCTCGGTGTGTATGCCCAGAAGTGGGATTGCTGGGTCATAAGGTAGTTCTATTTGCAATTTTTTAAGGAATCTCCACACTGTTCTCCATAGTGGCTGTACTAGTTTGCATTCCCACCAACAGTGTAGGAGGGTTCCCTTTTCTCCACACCCTCTCCAGCATTTATTGCTTGCAGATTTTTGGATTGCAGCCATTCTGACTGGTGTGAAGTGGTACCTCACTGTGGTTTTGATTTGCATTTCTCTAATAATGAGTGATGTTGAGCATCTTTTCATGTGTTTGTTAGCCATCCGTATGTCTTCTTTGGAGAAATGTCTATTTAGTTCTTTGGCCCATTTTTTGATTGGGTCGTTTATTTTTCTGGAATTGAGCTGCAGAAGTTGCTTGTATATTTTTGAGATTAGTTGTTTGTCAGTTGCTTCATTTGCTATTATTTTCTCCCATTCTGAAGGCTGTCTTTTCACCTTGCTTATATTTTCCTTTGTTGTACAGAAGCTTTTAATTTTAATTAGATCCCATTTGTTTATTTTTGCTTTTATTTCCAGAATTCTGGGAGGTGGATCATAGAGGATCCTGCTGTGATTTATGTCGGAGAGTGTTTTGCCTATGTTTTCCTCTAGGAGTTTTATAGTTTCTGATCTTACATTTAGATCTTTAATCCATTTTGAGTTTATTTTTGTGTGCGGTGTTAGAAAGTGATCTAGTTTCATTCTTTTACAAGTGGTTGACCAGTTTTCCCAGCACCACTTGTTAAAGAGATTGTCTTTACTCCATTGTATATTCTTGCCTCCTTTGTCAAAGATAAGGTGTCCATATGTGTGTGGATTTATCTCTGGGCTTTCTATTTTGTTCCATTGATCTATATGTCTGTCTTTGTGAAGTAAAGGCCATTTCTTTCTGATTAACAATTAGCATTCAATATTATGGCACATACTTCTTAGAGCTTAATTTCTATTTGCCATATCAAGACTGCTTTTTTTTGTTGGGCCACTTACATTTTCTTGTTTTTTCCCCAACTCATAGAAATACACGATTGGAATATATATGAAATGGCTGAAGTTCTACTTCTATTATTAAATAAACAATGTCCCAGATTGCTTTTTTTTTTTTTTTTCAAATTGTCTCATTTAGCATCAGCCAGTGATAGAAACTCCAGAGAGAATGGGACCGAACCCCACAATGAGCCCCATGGACTCTGACAGCGAAGAGTAAAAAGAGAACACAAACATCCCCTCCTCACCCGGGGGCCCCTTTTGTGTTGTTCCTGCCAACGCAGCAGCCCTCCCGCTATATAGACCGCTAGTCTGCCCGACGGCACTGAACTCCATCCCCGCGTCCAGCAGCCATGGGGAAGGTGAGCCCCCCGCCGGCGGGAGGGGCCCGCAGCCTGGCTGGAGACCAGACCTCTGAGCCTCTCCTTCCCTTCCTTGCAGATCACCTTCTACGAGGACCGGGGCTTCCAGGGCCGCCACTATGAGTGCAGCAGCGACCACTCCAACCTGCAGCCTTACCTGGGCCGCTGCAATTCGGTGCGTGTGGACAGCGGCTGCTGGATGATCTACGAGCAGCCCAACTACCTGGGCCCCCAGTACTTCCTGCGGCGGGGCGACTACCCCGACTACCAGCAGTGGATGGGCCTCAGCGACTCGGTCCGCTCCTGCCGCCTCATCCCCCACGTGAGTCCACTTCCGTAGCAGATCCCGGCCTTGTAACTCAGAAGGGATAGTTTCAGGCAAAGGTTCAACATTTGGAGTAGTGATCATTCAGAATAACTGAGAGTTTGAGAGGGAAAGTAAGCTACTATATATTGTTGTATATTAGTTCAATATAATTTGCCTGGAACAAAAGCAAATTGTTGCCCAGGTACCATTTAATCAACAAATATGTGTTGAGTAAGAATGCATTTGCAGCCCTGAGGATGTATGATAGAGGTCCGGACCTGGAATTATTTACAATGGAGTTGTAGAAAAACCACTAATATCACTAATATTTCAAAGAAAAATAATTAGGTGCTACTTTCTGAGCAGATAGGAGTGGAAAAGGATACTTTTACAAAGGTTAGTTTTTGTAACACCCTTTCACCATTTTGCTCCCCACTTGTATGTTTCAGTTTTTCCTACCTGTACAAATAAAAGTGCTTTTTGTCAAGGGAGAGTGACACACAGATTTTACATGTGGGCTACACAGAATTCACATGTGTGTCAAAACACTAAGATTTTTGAAAAGTTAGTCCTTGGGCTGACTGATTTTTCTTTCTCATTTTTCCTCATTCGTAAATTATTAACTGAAAATCAAGCATTTAACTGAGAGACTTCAGAAGCATCTAAGTCCTTGGTGATTTTTCCAAGATTTATTTTAAACTCAATGTAGAGTCATTCATTTCATAAACTGATTTTCCTGTTCAAACACACATGCCTGGAAAACTAAAAAAAAATCTTCCAAAATGGCAAAAATAGTAATAAGCTGTTACAGGTTTGGTTTCTCTATGGTACAGTGTCCTGAGCATAGTTAACTGTGTGTCCCGGGAAGTATATGAATATATTGAAGTACAAGAGTTCCTTCTTAATTTTTAGTCACACTTTATGATCTTGAAAAGGTACTGAATTTTCACCTTTGAAAGTGAGGAGTATATAAAGATTCAGAATTCATTTTTACCTTATATTTGAAAATGGCTTGAGCCTCACCAAACTGAATGGCATGAATGTATTGGAATCATTTCATGGTTTGCTTTTCTCCTCTTTCCACCTCTGAATGGGCCAGGCTGGCTCGCACAGGCTCAGACTTTACGAGAGGGAAGATTACAGAGGCCAGATGATAGAGATCACTGAGGACTGCTCCTCTCTTCAAGACCGTTTCCACTTCAATGAGATTCACTCTCTCAATGTGCTGGAGGGCTCCTGGATCCTCTATGAGTTGCCCAACTACCGGGGGCGGCAGTATCTGCTGAGGCCAGGGGAATACAGGCGCCACCATGACTGGGGGGCCGTGAATGCCAAAGTGGGCTCCTTGAGGAGAGTCATAGATATCTATTGAAATAAATGCATCCTTTCTCAATCTGGAAACTAATAAAATATTTTCTGTTTTCCTGGCACTGGTTTGCTTGTGCTTTCCCCTTTGCCTTACTTTTATTTTATTATTTTATTTATACACTCACACACACACACAAGATACAAGTAGAAATCAAGGTGTATGATCTTCAGATAACAAAATTCTCTCACTAGAACTATGCTTTCATATGAAGCAGAACTTTACAGCTTGTGAAACATTTTCATAATACATATCTTATTTGATTCTCTGGCCTTTAAACATGTTGCTGCTTCAGACTGGTTTGCTAGAAATCTCACCAGTTTTTCTTTGAGGTGTGAAGATCTGAAAACTGAGGTTCAGAGATGGTGTGACCCACTTTTCAAATCAGGGATTCTGAAGCTAGTTACTACAATGGGCTTCAGAAGATTTTTAAATTCCCTACTGCTGCTGCTGCTAAGTTGCTTCAGTCGTGTCCGACTCTGTGCGACCCCACAGACGGCAGCCCACCAGGTTCCCCTGTCCCTGGGATTCTCCAGGAAAGAACACTGGAGTGGGTTGCCATTTCCTTCTCCAAAGCATGAAAGTGAAGTTGCTCAGTCATATCCAACTCTTAGCAACCCCATGGACTGCAGCCCACCAGGCTCCTCCATTCATGAGATTTTCCAGACAAGAGTACTGGAGTGGGGTGCCATTGCCTTCTACATAAATTCCCTAAGTTGTATGCAAAAGTTAAGTTCACACATCTCTGACAGACTCTCTCTGTTTTTCTCCTTTCATTTGTTTGCTTTTTTTTTAAGTGTTTGATATTGATTCTGAGCTGATCTCATGTTACTTTTTGGACATTGAAATGTAAGTGGACAAATGCTGATGAGAAGAGAGAGGAGATGGTTCTGGAAAAAATATTGTCTTCCTGATGAAAGGGAATAGCTGCCCAAGGTTCCCTCTTATTTCAGGCATTTTACAAGAGGTGACAAGCATGAGGGAGAAGCCACAGTTTCAGAAATGCTGGCCTGGATGTGGTCAAGCCCCTGAACCAATGCTAGCTATTTATTAGTCAGGGCTCTCCAGAGTAACAGAACCAATAGGATCTCTATAGATATGAAAGAAAGTGGAAGTGTTAGTCTCTCAGTCGTGTCCGACTCTTTGCAAGTCCATGGACGATAGCCCACCAGGCTTCACTGTCCAAGGGATTCTCCAGGCAAGAATACCAGAGTGGGTAGCCATTCCCTTCTCCAGGGGATCTTCCCAACCCAGGAATCAAACCTGAGTCTCCTGCATTGCAGGCAGATTCTTTACCATCTGAGCCACTAGGGAAGCTCAGATGAGGAGATTTATTCTAGGAATTGGCTCATGTGATTATGGAGGCTGAGAAGTCCCACAGTCTGCAAGCTTGCAGAATCAGGAAAGCTGGTGGAATAATTCAGTCTTGAGTCCGAAGGCCTGAGAACGAGGCGTGCTGATGTGTCCGAGAACAGAAGACTGATGTTTCAGCTCCTGCAGGTAGAGAGAGTTACTCTCTCCACCACTTTTTTGATCTATGCAGGCCCTCAACAGACTGGATAAGGCATAGGTAGAGGTGATCTTCTCTACTCAGACTACCAATTCAAATCCTAATCTCTCCCAGAAATATCCTCACAGACTCACCCAAAAATAATGTTTTGCCAGCCGATCCAGGCCATCCCTTATCCCAATTAAGTTGACATAAAATTAGCCGTCACACAAGGCCAGCAATCCTTTACTTTGAAACTTCTTGTAATGGAAGCAAAATAAACCCACATTTTTTTTTTTATGTCACTGACATGGGTGTTCTGTTATTTGTAGTTCAGTACACATTCCTGGTTGACACAGAGCATATGTACTTTTTCCCAAGGTAACTGCTTAGAACTCTATTCAAAAACTCAAAGGAAATTCCTAATGGAAAATCTCTACCCTTCCCCCACCCCAAAAAGAAGAGAGGGAGAAAGTGAGGGAGGGAGAAGGAGGGGTAGAAGGCAAGTCATTATAGAGCAATGAACTCATATGATATTTAACATATTTCAGACTTGGAGATTATCTAACTTAGATCACTCATTTTATATAAGGTACACTAAGGTCCAGTTTTAATTTCAAACAGTTAATAATAGAAGTACATCAGAATTCAGAACTCACAGTTCAGAAAATCAGAGATTTTCCATTATGGAATCAGGAAGATTCTTGTCAAAATAATGACAGCACTAGTGTATAGATTCTTACCATGAGATCACTGCAAGCAGCTAACCCGGAATTGAATTAGATATATAGGATAATCCACAGCTGCGTCCCCTGAATGCGTGCATGTGTGTCTCAGCCACGTTTGACTTTTTGTGACCTCAAGGACTGTAGCCTGCCAGGATCTGTCTACGGGATTTTCCAGGCAAGAATACTGCAGTGGGTAGCCATTTCCTCCTCCAGGGGATCTTCCTAACCCAGGGATTGAACAGCATCTCCTGTGCCTCCTGCATTGGAGGCAGATTCTTTACCACTTGAGCCATTGGGAAGCCCAGGATTCTGTCTGCTGCTGCTGCTGCTAAGTCGCTTCAGTCATGTCCGACTCTGTGCAACTCCATAGACGGCAGCCCACCAGGCCCTGCCGTCCCTGGGATTCCCCAGGCAAGAACACTGGAGTGGGTTGCCATTTCCTTCTCCAATGCATGAAAGTGAAAAGTGAAAGTGAAGTCGCTCAGTCATGTCCGACTCTTAGCAACCCCATGGACTGCAGCCTGCCAGGCTCCTATATCCATGGATTTTCCAGGCAAGAGTACTGGAGTGGGGTGTGATTGCCTTCTCCAGTATTCTGTCTACATATATGCAAATATGGTATCCACACAGTTATATACATTTATAGCTGTATATGTATACTCTCCATACATATGTATATATATGTATTAATATATTGCCTGTATAAGGTTATAAGGAAGTATAACATTGTTATCATTTACATTCTCCTGCTGCTTATTGTCTTACTTGCATTTCATTGCTGCTGCTGCTAAGTTGCTTCAGTCGTGTCCGACTCTGTGCGACCCCATAGACGGCAGCCCACCAGGCTCCCCCGTCCCTGGGATTCTCCAGGCAAGAATACTGGAGTGGGTTTGTAGAAAGGAGAAGCAGTGATTATGTTTGTACTCAAAGACTGATCTGATCAAGTCATTTCCCTGATTAAAAACTTCTGATATTGTTCCACTGCCCACAGAAAAAAATTCTACATTTTCAAGAATCTGGCTACAGCTTATCCACTTCCTCTCCAATTACCAGGCCCCAGTCATCCTTTACATCTTTTCCAAGCACATCAAGCGTTTTCACATCTCTTTGAATTTGCTCACACCTTTTCCTCACCCAGATTACTCTTCCCCACCTTCTTCCTGGTGAACTACTCATCCTCCAAAGCTTGATTAGTTGTTGTTATTGTTCAGTCACTCAGTTGTGTCCAACTCTTTGCGACCCCATGGACTATAGCATGCCAGGCTTCCCTATCCTTCACCATCTATCTCCCTGAGTTTCCTCAAATTAGAATGTACCCTAATCCCTTGGACAAAAATGGATCTGAATCAGTTATATACATTAGACTGAAATTGGCCAAAACACATACCAAATGGGTAATATGGAAATCTACTCACACGATAGGAAATCTAGGGTAGCCCAGGATTTAAGGATGGTTGATTCAGCAGCTCAACACTATTGTCAGAGTGCAAAGTTTTGTCCATTTCCACAATATTTAACATCTGTGTTTCTTGAAGCTGGTGCCCCTGGTACCATAGCTGCTAGCTGCAAATGGGGAAATATACAAGGAAAGTTGAGTGAAGAAAAGAACCTAACAATTTTGGCCTACAGCACAATTGTGTCCAGAGCACAATTCCCAGCATTAAAAAGACTTGAAATATTACCAGATCTTAAACGTAAGCTTTGGTGGTGTAAGATAGAATGAAATGAGTAAATGGGGAAAGAGGAAGAAAACCCAAGGAGGGGAAAGGTACTAATAAAAAAAAAAACTTAAGACATTAATTTTATTAATTATTCTCTTAATATAAAGTAGAGGACGGTAAGTTAAAATAAACTGTTTTAAATGCTTTTTAATTCCATTTAAGTCACTAAGATTTATCGCATTTTAATGTTTTCTTATAACTACAGTAAAAAAAATTTTTTTTGCCATATCATGCAGCTTGTGGGATCTTGGTTCCCCAGCCAAGGCGAGAGAGCCCTTGGCAGTGAGAGCATGGAGTTCTAACCCACAGTAGAATTATCGAAATCAAGAAATCAATTTTTGAAAATTAATATTGATTCCCTCTTTTTTCTTGTTGCTAATGGAAGACTTTTTTAAATCATAGTAAAATATACATAAAATTTACCACTATAGGCATTTTTAAGTGTACAATTCAGTGCATAAAGCACGTTTACATCATTGTGCAACCATCAACACTATTCATTTTCAGAACTTTATCATCATCCCAAGCTGCTGTACTCATGACACAATAACTCCCCATTCCCACCTTCCCCCAGCCCCTGGTAACCACCATTCTACTTTCTTTCTTTATAAATGTATTCCAGGTATCTCAAATGCATTGAATCATATAATGTTTGTCCTGTGTCTCACTTACTTCAATTAGGATAGTGTTTTCAAGGTTTGTCCAAGTTTGTGAAATTTATCAACATTTTT
>NW_017218506.1:0-32903 GCF_001704415.2 Capra hircus | reverse complement strand
TGGTGAGAACACTGGCTTGCATGCTGACGATGCTTCATGACGCGGCTGCAAGGTGTTTGGACTTCATCCTATGGCTCTTGGCAGGCCATTGAGGGACTTTAAACAGGACTAACATGCATACATCTGCAACATCTGTTGGATCATCAAAAGCAAGAGATTCAGAAAACATCTACTTGTGCTTTATGACTATGCCAAAGCCTTTCGACTTTCATCCCAACAAACTGTGGATCTTCTTCTAGGACAGTACCACTTTCATGAGGGTGTTTTGAAAATTCACAGTGGCTTTAAAAGTAAGCATGATTGACTGGGGGCTAATGTCAGTTAATGCTAGACATCCTGACTTTATATCACCAACCCCAGGCATTGTGCCTGGCCCAAATGGATACTCAACAAATTAATGTGTACATGTAAAGCTTTCACAGGACGTGGAATAAACTCTAGTAGCAAAGCAGGATGGATCTTAAGCACAATGGAAGAAAAAAAATCTATTCATTTGACTATCCATTGATTCTTGAGATCAAGTTTCCTTTTGCTGAAGTTAACCCAGCTTTGGCCATTTCAAATACGGTCTTTGGGGACATAGATGATATTTTTCCCACCATCCTCCCAACAAAGTGCTTGAATCAGGCAACTTTGGAGAAAGACAGTGAAGGGTCCAGAACTCTTTTGTTGTTGTTTAGTCGCTCAGTCATGTCCGACTCTTTTCTGACCCCTTGGACCATAGCCTGCCAGGTTCCTCTGTCCGTGAAATTTCGAAGCAAGAATACTGGAGTGCGTTGCCATTTCCTTCTTCAGGGGATCTTCCTGACCCAGGGATCAAACCTGGCATCTCCTGCATTGTAGGCAGATTCTTTACTGTCTAAGCCACCTGGGATGGAGAAGGCAATGGCACCCCACTCCAGTGTTCTTGCCTGGAGAATCCCAGGGACAGAGAGACTAGTGGGCTGCCGTCTATGGGGTCACACAGAGTCAGACATGACTGAAGCAACTTAGCAGCAGCAGCAGCAATAGCAAGCCATCTGGGAAGCCCCCAGAATCCTTTGCAAGCACAACATAGAAGTAGAAAGTGAGACCCAAACAAGTAGACTGGATTGAACTTGGTTCTAAATTCTGATTCTTCGCATTTCCAGTTCTGGGCTTTTTTTTTTTTTTTTTTTTTTTATCCAAATAGTGCCTCACTCAAGAATAGCAGAACTCCTGTGAGTCAGGACAGTGGGTTTGGGGCAAGTTATTTTCTGAATGAATACAGTTGTCAGGGTTTTCTATTTTCTAGAAATCTTGACATTTAAAAATCATTTATAAGACGATTCATAAATGCAGGGAGTCAAACAGGGACAAACATTTGCATGTAGAGAACACAAAGAATTTATTTTTTTCCCTTTTTTTATTTCTGCAGGCTTTCCTTGTGGCTCAGCTGGTAAAGAATCAGCCTGCAGTGAGGAAGACCTAGGTTCAATCCTTGGGTTGGGAAGATCCCCTGAAGAAGGGAAAGGCTACCCACTCCAGTATTCTGGCCTGGAGAATTCCATGGAATGTATAGTCTATGGCGTTGCAAAGAGTCAGACAAGACTGAGCGACTTTCACTTTTTTTATGTCCACAGCACCCTAAAGTACTTCTTTAAGACTTAGGCTATTTATTCTAATAGTATATTTACATTTCTGTCACCTAGGGGTAGGGATTACATCTTAGTCATCTTTATACCTCAACCATACACTGTCCAGCCCGTGATGGCCAGAAGACATCAAATGTTTGTTAAGCATGAATAAATCTGTAAACCATGTATGAGAACTTTTTGAAAATAGAGAGGTAAATATGTTTTAAAAATTTTTTGTTTTAACACATTTTACTATGTTTATCTTTTTTTAAAAAAGGTCACAAATGTAGTTCTAATCTTAGAGTTCACAGAAAATTTCTCAACCCAACTTTCCCAAATCAAGTTGGAGTGACTTTGAGTAAAAGCCTTTACTCTTAAGGGTATCTAAACTGAGTTTCCTGGCTTTAGCTCTCAGAAATCATTCTATAGCGTTTACATAGGAAAAGTAAATAGACAAGCCTGGTAGGTGTAGGCCAAATTATTATTACATTCAATTGTGAACGAGAAAATAGCAAAAGATGTTTACACATGGGACAGGAAGGAAGTGCTCAGGATGAACTCAAGCCTTACCTTCCCCCAGTAAAGACAGAAAAGCCCCTGATGATTGAGTGCCTTAAGTTGGAAACATGAATTTGGTAAAAGTCAAGAGAGCTCACATGCAGACAACAAGATTTTATTCATGGACAAGGGGATTTTTCTATATGGTAAGCACATTTAAAGGGTCATAGACTCACTTAACGGAGAAGGCAATGACACCCCACTCCAGTACTCTTGCCTGGAAAGTCCCATGGACGGAGGAGCCTGGTAGGCTGCAGTCCATGGGGTCGCTAAGAGTCAGACATGACTAAGTGACTTCCCTTTCACTTTTCACTTTCTTGCATTGGAGAAGGAAATGGCAATGCACTCCAGCGTTCTTGCCTGGAGAATCCCAGGGACGGGGGGACCTGGTGGGCTGCCATCTATGGAGTCGCACAGAGTTGGACACGACTGAATGGACTTAGCAGCAACAGCAGATTCACTTAAAAATCTGAAGAAACTCCTATCGCTCCTCACTAGAACATACTCCCCTCCCCTCCACATAGAACATGATTCACTGTTGCTGGTGGTGAACTGATCCCTGCCCCCTTCCCCACCACCACCACCTCATGTCATGAAGAATGAAATCTGGTGGCAAAATTAATCTTCAGTGAGATCTAACTTCAAAACCATGTTCTTTCTTTTATGTTGATAAGTGATCTTAACATAACATTTTGTCTGCTCTAAAATCTCCCATTGATGTAAAATTGTGTAGTGATATCTACTTTATATCAGTATTGTTAAGAGTAAACAGTTACTCTCTCTAAAATGTTTGAAAGTGAAAGTCACTCAGTTGTGTCCGACTCTGCAAGCCTAAGGACTATGCAGTCCATGGAATTCTCCAGGCCAGAATACTGGAGTGGGTAGACTTTCACTTCTCCAGGGGATTTTCCCAACCCAGGGATCGAAGCCAGGTCTCCCACATTACACCGGGTTCTTTATCAACTGAAGTATCAGGGAGGCCTAAAATGTTTAGCAAGTCTGCATCACTCCACAAATATCAATTACTTTCTCTTCCCCAAATCTCAAGCGGGAAGTTGGCAAATTTGAGGAGAAAATGGATCATGATGGGTTTTTCTCCTCATTTAATCTTACCTTCATTTTTTCCTGCTTCCTAACAAGTGAGAGTCCTACTGTTAAAGATCATATGTTCTTATATTGCTGGTTGTCCAGCCCATGTCACCAGGGAGTAAAGGGAACCAGGGGCCATCTGTGTACCCATCTCCACCAAGTGTCCTCATTTAGTGGACAATAAATACCAGGGCCTGGCATTTTGTAGCTTCCAGGTAAATGTTTTATGGACTTCCCTGGTGGCTCAGATGGTAAAGTGTCTCCCTACAATGCAGGAGACCCTGGTTCAATCTCTGGGTCAGGGAGATCCCCTGGAGAAGGGAATGGCAACTCACTCCAGTATTCTTGCCTGGAAAATTCCATGGACGGAGGAGTCTGGTAGGCTACAGCCATGGGGTTGCAGAGAGTCAGACACAACTGAGCAATGTAGCACTCAGGTAAATGTTTGAGTAAGGACAGAGGGTAGGAATCAAAAGGGAAGGATGGAGGCTGTGAGGTGGGAAGGGAGAAAAGGAAAGACAACTGAAGTTGTTTGGAATTTCTTTTTCAACCCTAAATCCCCAAGAACAGAGTCCTTGACAGGCACGGGATGAAGGAAAGCAGGGTCCCTAAAGACACTTTCCCCTGCAGAATTTAACAGTGTCTGCATTGAGTCTAACACTTCTTCACTGCCCCGTTTCATGGAAAAAGCAGAGATGAAAAGGAAGAGACTAGGAAAAGACATCCATTTCTAGGCCATGTTGCTGGGGTACAACTGATGGAGAAGGTGAAGAAGCCATGCCATTTTCTTCTTCGGTAGGACTGGTGATGGAGAAAATGTTGTAAAGTTTGAAGGGGAGGGCTGATGTGATGGAAACTCAGGGACATGAACTCATCCTGGGTGCGGCCTCAGGCAAGGTGCTTCACACATGGAGTTTTTCCATCTGTAAGATGTCAGAGCTGGTCCAGATCAATGGATCTCAATGTTGGTTCTCCAATAGAACCACCCAAGGAGTTTCCAACTGTCCCCATGCCCAAGCCATAGTCCAAACAGTAGACTCACCTTACGTGGGACTCAGGCCTCAGTAGTTTCACTTTCCCAGATGATCCCAATATGCAGCTGAACTTGAGAACTACTGGGCCAGGTGGTCTCTAGACCCTCACTGCCCTAAGTTGTTCTCAACAAACTGCCTGGGCACCACTTGGGTTCCTTTCTGTAATCAAGACTCAGCCCTCATTCCAGAGCCACACAGACAGAACCTGCGTTTTCACAAGTGCATGCTAAGTCGCTTCAGTTGTGTCCGACTCTGCGACCCCTGCCAGGCTCCTCTGTCCATGGGATTCTCCAGGCAAGAATACGGGAGTGGGTTGCCATGGCCTCCTCTAGGGGATCTTCCCGGACCAGGGACTGAACCTATTTCTCTTGCATCGTCTTCATGCAGGCAGGATCTTTGCCATTAGCGCCACCTGGGAACATTTTAACAAGAGACCCCCCAGGTAATTTGTATTGACATTAAAGTTTGAAAACTCTGGCTTGGACACCCTCCCACCCTGCCTTTTCATGCAACAGTGCTTTACTTCTGGTGTTGATATTTCAGTATAACTTCTGGATCGCAACCCCAGGCAGATCATAAGGGTTGAAAGCTTTATGTGTGTGTTATGTGTATATATTCAGCAAGCACAAAAATACCCCATCACTCCTGTGCCATGCAGGGGGCTAAGTGGAAATACATTGGGAAAAAATAAGTATTCCTGTAAAAAGGGCGGGTGATTTTATGATTCTGATCAAAGATTGTTTTTCCTTTGTAGAATGCAGTAGGGCGGTCTAAAGAGCAGTTCTCTTCAAAGTCAGCCCTGCCGGTGTGGTTATTACGAACACCTGCCTCTAAGTGGCGGTTTGTGTCCTGCATCTTCTCGCCTGGCTGCACATCATTTCCAGCTTTCCTTCTCTGTTCCTCACGTTTCCTGACCGTGCCCTCGTCGATAGCTCTCCCCAGGAAATAATGGGTGCATTGGCGGAGGAGTGTTTGACTTCCTCTGAAAGTTTCCCCTTTCATGTTCCCCTTGTCATGTTCGTCACCTCCTTTAATTAAACAAAAGTCACCTCGGAAAAAAACAAAGCAGAAACCGCATCAAAATGCTGAAACTAAAGCTAGAAAGTGACAAACATTATGCGAGATGTAATTCTGACCCTTGATAACGCAGGGCTAACCATGTGGGAGGCTCGTTATGTTCTAGTAGGACTTTTTTGAAGAATGGTGATTTTGGAGGAGGGAGTGATTTGGGTCTGAATGTGTGGGGAGAAGTGGCATGGGTAAAAACTTAAGTCTCAGTTCAATTCAATTTCTAGACTTTAGGTCACAGTCACTGTGGGGCCTTGCCCACATGCCTCCAGCCTTAACATTTTGATGGGACTTCACCAGTTTGCATCTACAGGACTAAGGGCTTTCTTTGGCTCAGCTCTCTGCCCTCAGCTTTCTCTGCCCTCAGCTCAGCAAGCAGAAGACCTGCGATCAGTGCCCTGCTAGAAGGCATTGCTCTTTAGGCAATCTCTGAATTCAGATGGTGTCTAAATACCCTAGCTCCCTTGCCTGTTGCGTGAGATCCCATGGCGATGCACAGTCTAGGCTGGCTCTGGGTGATGCTGGCAGCCTGATGCTTCAGTGGCCCTGTGATAACTTGATACATTCCTGCTATTGTTTTCCTCCCTTCCTGATTCACTCCCTCACTCCCCTACTACTGTTTTGTGTGCCTGTAGAGCAATCTGCTGCTGCTGCTGCTAAGTCGCTTCAGTCGTGTCCAACCCTGTGCGACCCATAGACGGCAGCCCACCAGGCTCCACTATCCCTGGGATTCTCAGGGCAAGAACACTGGAGTGGATTGCCATTGCCTTCTCTGGTAGAGCAATCTACTTCTGCTCAAGTCCTTGCCTTAGCATCTGCTTGTGGGAAAACCCACACTTAGACAAATTCAATCTTGCGTTTGCTTTAAGATACCATTCATTCATAGGTAGGTATACCATTCATACCTTTATATTCTTTCCATTCAATTTTGATACTTTTGGTTGCTAGAGCTCATTATGATATGAAGATTTCAAAGGGTTTTAGTAATGGCCTTGAAGAGATCATCTTATTACCTTGTTCAGGAGACTCACTGACATCGGAAGTCACCAAGGAGTCAGAAGATGAAAAAAAGGGGTCAGTATAGTAGTGGCACAGCCCAGGGGGCGATGCCTGCTGGTCTCCAATCCTGGTGCTATACTTGTTAGCTTTGTGAACTGGGGCAAGTCATTTCACCTCTCTGCCTCTCAGTTGGACGCTTCAAACATGAGGGAGCTATTTACCCTAACCTACACAGTTGTGAGTGTTCAGTAAGATGTGTGTAAAGTGTTTAGGATAATGCTTGTCACTATTAGCTATGAACAGTTCAAGGCTTAAATGGTTACTAACCAAAGATACTGAGTCCATTAAGATGTCTTCATCCATAAAACAGAAGATCCAGTGGAGCATGGCTTACTCCAGTACGGATGTCCATGGTTTGCAGCAGGCATCTGCCATATCCCCATTTTGCATATTTCACTGCCTAGAATTAAAGCATATACCCGTTATGTAACCAGGAGTCAAGCTTACAGTCAAAACAAATCTCCTCTTTCTCTATATTCTTCATTTTATTTCTGATAGCAGGTCACAGGTATATCAGACTGTTTGTTACTGCTGTGTAACAAATTATCCCAATAAGCCTCAGTAGCTTGGCTGGCACTGCTGACCGTGACTGAGTTTATTCATGCATCTGCGGGTTGGCTAGTATACACTAGGCTTGCTACAGGTCTGCAGTTGACCAAGTAGCTCTGTTCCCCCTGATCCTCATTCTCCTTGAGTCAGGCGGCTGGCTGGGGCATGGTCTTCTCACCACCATAATAGAGGCCCAGGTCTTAACATCTAGGCTTGGAACTGGTCCTTATGGCATTAGTCAAAGCAAGTCACACAGCCACGTCCAAAGCCAAAGTGTGGGACCAGAGGCTCTGCCCACCGTGAAGCTACAGAGTGTGGGTGCAGGAGGGACCAGTCATCCATTCTATTATAACAAGTTGTCAATACAGAGAACCTCTAAATACCCATGTGGATTCTCTGAGCTCACATAGCAGTGGTGTTTCTACCATGATTTCTGCACTGGTTATTATATTACAATATCCTCTGGCGGCCCCCACGTCAGGAAAGCTGTTGCAAATGAGCAGGAGAGATCACTTGTCAGCTGAAGGGGTCGCCCAGAACCTGGTGACCTTCCAGGTCTAGCCGCCGGTGATTTGCCATCTGGGAAGAAAATCTCTCAGAGTATGAAAGCACAGAAAGTAAGGCAGAAGTGTCTTACTGAGAGAGCTAAGGAAGAGGGGTGGTGCTGGAGGTGGTTCCCGGCCACTTGTGCACAGCCTGCCCGCCCTCCCTTGCGCACCAGGAGAGGAGCCACAGTGCCCATCACAGGGGCGACCCTAGCATCTCCTAGTCTGCAAACGCCCCCGCCCCAGTTGCCCAGCATCCCCTTCCCGCCAGCGAGGACCGAGCCCCGGGAGGAGCCGAGGCCTGGAGCAGCCAAGGGCAGCAGAGGTGGTGGCCCCGGGGTGCCTGGGGTTCCACGCCCTCCCGAGGTGGTGCAGCAGGAGGCATGGAAGAAGGAGGACCCCGCGACGATGCTGCAGCCCTGGGCTCTTGCGCTCCTGCTTCTGCTCTTCTGGGTGGCAGGTGGAGTAGGGAAGGCAGCCAGGTAAGTGTCTGGCTGACGACTGGCCCCGGGCCATGAGCTTTCCGCACCCCCCTCCACCGTTGGCCCCTTTTCTTTGTCCCCTGTCCCCCTAGGCTCCCGTGGGCAGGTGTATCTGTGTGCGTTGAGACGGAATTCAAAGAGGATGTCAGGCTGGGTGCGCCTACAGACTCCCCCGCGCTCCTCTCTGGCCGGCTTCGCAGAACCTCCTTGGCATCTGCTGCGCCCCACCTGGCTGCATCCTTAGGCAGAGGGACCCACCGGTGTGTGCGGACTCGGTGGGCTGCAGACATCCACTGTTGGGCCGGCGTGCGTGTCTGTGGGTGGCTGTGTTCCGTGCTTGTACCGTCCTGTGTTTTCCACTTTATTGGAAGGGGCCCAACTGATGGTCAGTGGCTAGTTTTGCTGCGGAAGGAGGGAGAAAACCAGAGGAGGATCCATGGTGAGGGTTTACTGCTCCCGCCGTGAGGGGCTGGGGGGCCCTCTACTCAATGCCTTTATGATTAATGTTGATGAACTGAGAGAAAGGCCGGGATTGTCAGATGAAATTGACTCTTCTTGCCCTGGCAATTCAGCGTCTGAAGCTGTTTCTTTACTTCTCACAAACTTTTCAAAGGCCTGAACTTATTTTTCCAGAGATCAGCAAGTTCAGTTCAGTCGCTCAGTCGTGTCGGACTCTTTGAGACCCCATGAATCGCAGCATGCCAGGCCTCCCTGTCGATCACCAACTCCCGGAGTTCACTCAGACTCACGTCCATCGAGTCCGTGATGCCATCCAGCCATCTCATCCTCTGTCGTCCCCTTCTTCTCCTGCCCACAATCCCTCCCAGCATCAGAGTCTTTTCCAATAAGTCAACTCTTCTCATGAGTTTCCAAAGTACTGGAGTTTCAGCTTTAGCATCATTCCTTCCAAAGAAATCCCAGGGCTGATCTCCTTCAGAATGGACTGGTTGGATCTCCTTGCAGTCCAAGGGACTCTCAAGAGTCTTTTCCAACACCACAATTCAAAAGCATCAATTCTTCGGTGCTCAGCTTTCTTCACAGTCCAACTGTCACATCCATACATGACCACTGGAAAAACCATAGCCTTGACTAGATGGACCTTAGTCGGCAAAGTAATGTCTCTGCTTTTGAATATGCTATCTAGATTGCTCATAACTTTTCTTCCAAGGAGTAAGGGTCTTTTAATTTCATGGCTGCAGTCACCATCTGCAGTGATTTTGGAGCCCCCCAAAATAAAGTCTGACACTGTTTCCACTGTTTACCCATCTATTTCCCATGAAGTGAGAGGACTGGATGCCATGATCTTCGTTTTCTGAATGTGGAGCTTTAAGCCAAGTTTTTCACTCTCCTCTTTCACTTTCATCAAGAGGCTTTTTAGTTCCTCTTCACTTTCTGCCATATGGGTGGTGTCATCTGCATAGCTGAGGTTATTGATATTTCTCCCAGCAATCTTGATTCCAGCTTGTGTTTCTTCCAGTCCAGCGTTTCTCATGATGTACTCTGCATATATGTTAAATAAGCAGGGTGACAATATACAGCCTTGACGTACTCCTTTTCCTATTTGGAACCAGTCTGTTGTTCCATGTCCAGTTCTAACTGTTGCGTCCTGACCTGCATACAGATTTCTCAAGAGGCAGGTTAGGTGGTCTGGTATTCCCATCTCTTTCAGAATTTTCCACAGTTTATTGTGATCCACACAGTCAAAGGCTTTGGCCTAGTCAATAAAGCAGAAATAGTTGGAACTCTGTTGCTTTTTCCAAGATCCAGTGGATGTTGGCAATTTGATCTCTGTTTCCTCTGCCTTTTCTAAAACCAGCTTATACATCAGGAAGTTCGTGGTTCGTGTATTGCTGAAGCCTGGCTTGGAGAATTTTGAGCATTACTTTACTAGCATGTGAGATGAGTGCAATTGTGCGGTAGTTTGAGCATTCTTTGGCACTGCCTTTCTTTGGGATTGGAATGAAAACTGACCTTTTCCAGTCCTGTGGCCACTGCTGAGTCTTCCCAATTTGCTGGCATATTGAGGGCAGCACGTTCACAGCATCATCTTTTAGGATTTGAAATAGCTCAGCTGGAATTCCATCACCTCCACTATCTTGGTTCATGGTGATGCTTTCTAAGGCCCACTTGACTTCACATTCCAGGATGTCTGGCTCTAGATGAGTGATCACACCATTGTGATTATCTGGGTTGTGAAGATTTTTTTTGCACAGTTCTTCTGTGTATTCTTGCCACCTCTTCTTAATATCTTCTTCTTCTGTTAGGTCCATACCATTTCTGTCCTTTATCAAGCCCATCTTTACATGAAATGTTCCCTTGGTATCTCTAATTTTCTTGAAGAGATCTCTAGTCTTTCCCATTCTGTTCTTTTCCTCTATTTCTTTGCACTGATCACTGAAGAAGGCTTTCTTATCTCTTCTTGCTATTCTTTGGAACTCTGCATTCAGATGCTTATATCTTTCCTTTTCTCCTTTGTTTTTCACCTCTCTTCTTTCCACAGCTATGTGTAAGGCCTCCTCAGACAGCCATTTTGCTATTTTGCATTTCTTTTCCATGGGGTTGGTCTTGATCCCTGTCTCCTGTACAATGTCATGAACCTCATTCCATAGTTCATCAGGCAATCTATCTATCAGATCTAGACCCTTAAATCTATTTCTCACTTCCACTGTATAATCATAATGGATTTGATTTAGGTCATACCTGAATGGTCTAGTGGTTTTCCCTACTTTCTTCAATTTAAGTCTGAATTTGGCAATAAGGAGTTCATGATCTGAGCCACAGTCAGCTCCTGGTCTTGTTTTTGTTGACTGTATAGAGCTTCTCCATCTTTGCTGCAAAGATTATAATCAATCTGATTTCAGTATTGATTTCAGTGTTGACCATCTGGTCATGTCCATGTGTAGAGTCTTCTCTTCTGTTGTTGGAAGAGGGTGTTTGCTATGACCAGTGCATTTTCTTGGCAAAACTCTATTAGTCTTTGCCCTGCTTCATTCTGTACTCCAAGGCCAAATTTGCCTGTTACTCCAGGTGTTTCTTGACTTCCTACTTTTGCATTCCAGTCCCCTATAATGAAAAGGACATCTTTTTTGGGTGTTAGTTCTAAAAGGTCTTGTAGGTCTTCATAGAACCGTTCAACTTCAGCTTCTTCCGCATTACTGGTTGGGGAATAAACTTGGATTACCATGATTTGAATGATTTGCCTTGGAAATGAACAGAGATCATTCTGTCATTTTTGAGACTGCATCCAAGTACTGCATTTCGGACTCTTCTGTTGACCATGATGGCTACTCCATTTCTTCTGAGGGATTCCTGCCCACAGTAGTAGATATAATGGTCATCTGAGTTAAATTCACCCATTCCAGTCCATTTTAGTTCGCTGATTCCTAGAATGTTGACGTTCACTCTTGCCATCTCCTGTTTGAGCACTTCCAATTTGCCTTGATTCATGGACCTGACATTCCAGGTTCCTATGCAGTGTTTACAGCATGGGACCTTGCTTCTATCACCAGTCACATCCACAGCTGGGTATTGTTTTTGCTTTGGCTCCATCCCTTCATTCTTTCTGGAGTTATTTATCCACTGATCTCCAGTAGTGTGTTGGGCACCTACAGACCTGGGGAGTTCCTCTTTCAGTATCCTATCATTTTGCCTTTTCATACTGTTCATGGGGTTCTCAAGGCAAGAATACTGAAGTGGCTTACCATTCCCTTCTCCAGTGGACCACATTCTGTCAGACCTCTCCACCATGACCCGCCCATCTTGGGTTGCCCTGCAGGAATGGCTTGGTTTCATTGAGTTAGACAAGGCTGTGGTCCTAGTGTGATTAGATTGACTAGTTTTCTGTGAGTATGGTGTCAGTGTGTCTACCCTCTGATGCCCTCTTGCAGCACCTACCATCTTACTTGGGTTTCTCTTACCTTGGGCGTGGGGTATCTCTTCCCGGCTGTTCCAGCAAAGTGCAGCCACTGCTCCTTACCTTGGACGAAGGGTATCTCCTCACTGCTGCACTTCCTGACCTTCAACATGGGATGGCTCCTCTAGGCCCTCCTGCACCTGCGCAGCCACCACGCCTTGGACGTGGGCTCTCTCCTTCCGGCTGCCTCCCCTGGCCTCGGGCATGGGGTTGATCCGCAAAGCCACCTAATAAATAGACACATATAGTGCATCATGTAGGCCTGGCACTGTCCTAAACACGTGAGACTTATGAACCCATTTACAGCCTGTAAGGGCTCTCCCTGGAAGATACTGTTATTATAATCCTCGAGTTGTAGAAGAGAAAAAGGAGGCACAGAGAGGTCTAGTAGCTTGCCCCAAGACGCACAGTCAGTAAATGAGGACACCAGCGTTGAAACCCAGGCCATCTGGTCTGGAGTCCCTGCTCTTCCTCAGTGCTGCGCTGCTGCTGTTGTTTAATCGCCCAGTCATGTCTGACTGTTTGGGACCCCATGGACTGTAGCCCCGCAGGCTCCTCTGTACATGGAATTTTCTTGGCGAGAATACCAGAGTGGGTTGCCATTTCCTTCTCCAGGGGGTCTTCCTCACCCAGGAATCGAACCCACATCTCCTGCATTGGCAGGCGAGTTCTTCACCTTTTACTTTTTGAGCCACCTGGGAAGCCCTAGGACAGCCTTTTGGGAATCACTCACTGAAGAAGTATTCCTGGTTCTCCTGCTTTCCAAGGCATACCCTAGTTTCTTTCTCTACTGTGGCACTATTGAGCACTGTTGGGCTGGGCGGGACAATTATTTGTTCAGGGTGGTTAGAGAGCGGTCCTATGTACTGTAGGATTCTTAGCAGCCTCTGTAACCTCTGCACACTAGATCAGTAGCAATTTCCCTAGGTTGTGACCATCAGAACTGGGTCCAGACATTGCCCAAAGTACTGATATGGGGCTGGGGGTTTTGCACAGTTGTCTCCAGCTGAGTGAGGACCTCTGCACTATTAGTTTTTTTAGTCAACAGTTTCTGTGGAGAGCTGGCTGAGAGCCTTGGTTTGGAATGGGCTTCTTAAAGGCGAGCCTAGCTATCTTTGTTTGACTTACAGGAAAAATCTTTCATCAGCATCAGTCACAATATTAAGGGATTTTGAAGTTCAAATAGAATAAGCTTCAGACCCGGTTCTTAGAATGTATGATCACAAGTGTCAATTTCCTTTTCGTGATAAAAATGTAAGGAGATGCAATTTGCTCATGATCACATTTGCTGGAATGCTGGAGGTTCTGGCACCACTAGAAAGCCCACTTAAGAAACATCAAGTGCTATTTGGAGATGAGACTAATAGTTGTTCTAGCAGTGGACAAACAGACCTCCAGGAGCCTCAGTTTCAGAGGGCTACCAAATTAAATCAGCAGTCGAAAAGCTCCCAAGTTAAACCCAAGAATATTACAATGGAGGCTTGACGTCAGGATTCTGCAATTTCACAGTTTTAAAGATGTGAACCGTGGTTTCTGTCTGTGGTCTCAGGTTCACGAGCTGGTATGCTCATTATCTGTGCAACATGCTTGGAAACGTCTCACGCTCAGATTTTCAGGAACTGCCCAGGGACCAGGTGTAATCACCTCCAGCCCCCAGGTTACAGACAGGATGTTTACAGGAAAGGCAAGGTGCTTGTAGCACAAGAGCGTGTCCACTGGTTATTTCCTGAGGTTTTACGACTTTTAGTAAAAACTGACTGCTTTATAGGGATTTCTAAGATAAGCACCTGTTGTTGTATTTTTTAATTGAGACACCGTACCATAATTTCAGTGACCTAGAAAATTATATGCCTCTTAAATGGTGATTAGTGTATTAGTAGTCAATTAACAGTCATCAAGTGAATAAATCCTCAAGAGCATGAATTTTTTTTCAATCTTCAGCATCAGAATTTGGCATAAACCCTTTACTTTTATCTTGTATGCTACTTGAAACGAATATTCTAAGTATCTTTGACTTACAGGATTATTTTCAAGTGTACAACATAGTGATTCGGTATTTTTGTAGCTGACACACCATACAGAGTTCTTATAAAATATTGACTATTTCCCTATGTGACCTCCATGTGTTTTAATGCCATTTGGGCTTTGGGACTATTTAGATGCTCTCAGTCTGCTTTGTCCAATACAGTAAATACAGTAGTCACTAGCCCCATGTAGCTGTTGAGTACCTGAAACATAACCAGTCCAAGTTGTGATGTGCTGTGATTGCAAAATATACATTGGATTTTGAAGACTTTCTAATAAACAAAGAACATAAAGCATCTCACCAATCATTTCATATTGAATACATGTTGATAATGTTGTGCATATACTACATTAGATAAAATATATTACTAAAATTAATTCCACCTGTTTCTTTCACAATTAAAACAATATGGCTGCTAGAATTATATTTCTATCGCATGGTGTTAGTCTAGAACACTTACTGATCTGAACTCCATCTCCAGCATTCCAGGTCCTGATACTGGTACCTTTCTGCCTTGGCCACATAAGATAAATATGCTATTAACTTTGCTGTTCTTGAGTTTGATGTGTGGTACAACTCCCTTCTTATATTTCTGCAATATACATTTTTTTCTCTATTGAGTTCAAGTAACAATAATGTGAGCGATAAAGGAATTACTGAGTTCATGTATTCATGGACAGAGGCCTGCTTTCTGCAAACTACACCCTGTTTGAGAATTGATTCTTCTCAGAGCCCTGGTGAGGAAGTGCCACTGTCACAATTTTCCACAAAATTAGAGCTTAAAATAGCGTAAATTTGGGATTTCCCTGGTGGTCTCGTGGTTAGGACTCCTTGCTTCTATTGCCGAGGGCACAGGGAACTAAGATGAAATCAGTTCGACCCCTGGCCGGGGAACTAAGATCCCACAAGCCTTGCAGCGTCGGGCAGGGGTGGGAGCAGGGATATACATTGACTTTCCTAGAGTTCTGGAGGTTGGAAGTCCACAATTTGTCTTATGGGGCTAGAACTAAGCTGTTGGCACGGTTTGTTCCTTCTGTAGGCTCCATGGGAGAATCCATTCCTTGTCTCTTAGACTTATAGGGGCTCCAACAGTCCTTGGCTTGTAGGCACATCACTGCGTCTCTTCTTCCTTTGTCCCTTTGTCTTTTCTCTGACTCTTAATCATGTTCCTCCCTCTAAAAAGAACCCTTTGATTATACCTGGCCCACCCAGAAAATACAGGGTGACCTCCCTGTCTTAAGATGCATAAGAGCACAGATGAAATTTCCGTTTTGTTCCATAAGGTAACATTTCCAGGTTCCAGGGATTATGACATGACCAACTTTTTGGGGGGTCATTATTCAGCCTGCCGCAGGAAGTCTGATTTATGAGTCTGTTGGTCTTGGTTTTATGGACTGGATCTTATATTTAAACATGATTTTAATGATTTGTGAGTGGTTGGTATATCATTCCTTTCTTTATTCTTAAAACCAGGGTTTGTGGGAATATACCCAAAACTCAAGAGCTGAGTGTTTCTAGGAAATGGTGACCATGAAATGCCCAACTACAGGATAGAAATCATTTCTGAGCAGTCTTGTTTCAATAGTTTCATTGGTTTAAAGGGTGTTAAAGTCCAATTTATATGTAATTTATGTACATAATCTAAGGTTAAGTAAACATTAAAATGAATAAGTATATTATCCAGTCTTCATAAATCAGATTGGCATTCAGCTAATTTTGTTGAAACACTATGTGTCAACACTTTTTCAGTGTGATTTCAGACAACTGTCTCTTCAATCCTAAGACATAAGTGTTGGGTCTCTTTGACAGACAGTGGGATAGAGAAAATTGAAATTAGATGATTCCTCAAGAACTGCATTGGGTTTGGTCTTCTGCCCTAACAACAGTAACATTCCAATATTTCAAGTTTGTTTCTCAAGAAAAATTGAATACATAGGAGCTGACGATCTTACATAGTACTTTCTCACATGTTATCACCAGTGAGCCTGTTGAGCTTGATGCTTGCCCAGCACCATCAAGGTATGTGTGTAGAATAAGTGGGGACTTCCTGGTGCTCCATTCTCCCAAGCCCTTCCTCTTTAGGTTTCATTCTCTCAGAATCAGACTCTGAAACCAGAATTCAAGTGTGCACGGTTTATTTGGGAGGTTGTCCCCAAAGTTCTAGTTCTAGTAGGACAGAGAAGGGAAAGACATGTTATATAAATAAGTTACCATTGTGATTGAATTCTGCTGGGGAGTTCTAGAGACAGCAGGGCCCAAGCCTTAGAATTACCCCCCCTGAGGCACAGGAGCTGGGGTATCTGTGCTCCTGGCAGTCATTGGTGGAGGGCTTCGGAGGATGCCGAGTCTACGTGTTCAGCTTGCCATGCTCACAGGCAGCGCGGACTCTGTGAGGAGCCCTGCATGCCTGGGGAAGGAATTTGAGCTTTGATCTGAGGGCAGTAGCGAGCAAAGCAGGGCATTGCTGCCTGAATTCTTTAACGATAACCCCAACCAATTCATGCTCAGAATTATCACACAATTGCACAAAATAATTTTTAAGATAATGAGCAATAATTTAGTTTACCTGGCAGCATTTTTCCCCTTGTGTACATAATAATAGTCTATAGTTTCTCAGATTCGATGAATACAAATTAAAAATCAAAACACCAAAGCAGCAAATACCTTTACAAAGATCATCACCTTATCTTTCAAGTTTTCCCTTTGTTAAATTTCTGGTCCCCACATATATTACAGTTATCTATTGCTATTCAACAAAATACTGCAAAGCTTAGTGGTTTAAAACAACATTTATTGTCTCACAGTTTCTGTGAATGGGAAATTCAAGGGCAGTGTACCTAAATGGGGCCTGGGGTTTTTCACCAGGTTACAGTTGAGTTGTTGGCCAAGGCTGCAGTCGTCAAAAGGCTTGACTCCAACTGGAGGATCTTCTTTCAAGATGGTGTGCTCACATGGCCATGGGCTCCTCGCCTTGTACTTGGGTATCCTTATGAGGTGCCAGCTGACTTCCTACATATCAAGAGTTACAAAAGACAGAGAACAAAGAGGAGATTATAGTGCCTCCTATGCCCTAATCTCAGAAGTTACTCTCCATCACTCCCACCATAATCTTTCATCAGACACCAGTCACTAAGTACAGTCCCACATCCATGTTAGGTCCAACTGCCCACCACTCAAAAGCCAATCCTTAAGAGGCAAGATTGGTGGGAAGGAAGTTTGCTTTATTTCAGAGGACAGGGTGCACTCATGTCCACAGGCCGACTCCTCACTGACAATCAGTAGGCAAGAGCGCTCATAGGGGAGTTTCAGGGGTGTCTAGATGGAGGGAGGGGCTACCGTAGAAACAACATAGTCAACTCTGACAGTCCTGTCTTGGAATTGACCATGCGGTGGTCTGATCAGTGTTAATCTTGATTGTTTTAAGTACAGTTACTCTTCAGCTCCCAAGGTTGGTTTGTTCCCATTTCTTTGAGGCCAGTTCTCAGAACCGTGGCAGCCTATGTCATGACTACAGCCTGGCCATTGTATAGTTACATTCTTGCACATGGTGAGGGTTTTAGTATCTATGAAACAACTCAAAGGATATAGCTCAGAATATTATCTAGAGCTCTTGAGGACGAACTAAAGGTCCTTGACATTTCTTAATGACTAAACTATTATTATTATTATCGTTGGATGGCATCACCAACTCGATGGACATGAGTTTGAGCAAGTTCTGGGAGTTGGTGATGGACACAGAAGCTTGGTGCGCTGCAGTCCATGGGGTCGCAGAGAGCTGGATATGACTGAGCAACTGAACTGAACTGAAACTATTATTATTGTGTCTCCTTTGCTTCTTCATTTTCTCACCTATCTGATTAAATTTTTCTACAGGCAAAAAGCAAGAGACTTTCCTGCACCTGCCATTTCTCAGATTCCTTCAGCTTAAAATATTCACTATGCCAAAGTGCCAGATGGGGTAGCGTGTCCTCAATCCCATCACCGAGGACTCCATCAACTGTAAGGATGCAGGGAGTGCAGTCTTTGTGCACTCTTTCTAGAAACCAGTTAAATGACACTGGGGCCCCTGCCTCTGTCCTTGCTTCCCTCCTCATCTGCCTTCACACAGCAGCCAGAGAGATGCTCCCTGAGGTCATTCAAATTGCATCACTACCCACCCTCAGCTACCATGGCTTCCTATCAAGCTTGGCAAAAATTCCAAAGTCCTCATCATGACTCCCCAGGGCCCTCATGAGCCTGGCATCTCCTGAATCCTTCATCCCCTTCCTCCTACTGTGCCTCAGCTCCAACCGACTCTGCCTGTGCCCTGTCTGTGTCAGACACCCTCCCATCCATTACTGTCCTTGTAAAAATTATTTTAACGGAAATGAGAGCTCCTTTACTCCATGAGTGCTTTAAAAGAAAACCCCCTTCTTTTCAGGAGATAAGCATAGGATGTAAAGGAACTCTTATCTATACTTGGAAAATGTAATGCTCTCTTATTGACTAAAAGAAAATGAAAACTGGTTACTATTTTTCTATCTATAGTTGCAACACTCACTGACAAAGCTGATACCAAATGAAGAAGACATGCATATACATATGTCTGTTGCTCCGTTTTGTCTGACTCTTTGTGACCCCATGGACTGTAGCCTGCTAGGCTCCTCTATCCCTCTATCCATGGGATTCTCCAGGCAAGAATACTGGAGTGGGGTGCGATTCCCGTCTCCAAGGGATCTTCCTGACCCAGGGATCAAACCTGGGTCTCCCACATTGCAGGCAGATTCTTTACTGTCTGAGTCAACAGGGAAGGCCATAAACTTAGGAAATGTAATGCTCTCTCACTGACTAAAAGAAAAAAAACCAGATTACTATTTTTCTATCTATAGTTACAACTCACTGACAAAGTTGATACAAAATGAGGAAGACAACTCAGATTTTAGATCTTGGAGAATAAAGGAATTTCCATTTTGAGTGCTTCCATTCATTTGCACAGTTTGCAAAATTCTGGTACAAATAAAAAACACCAAAATAAAAAATAAACATACAAAATCCTACCCTCTAAAACACACCCCAAAAGCCCCCAACCAAAAGACAAACCCTGACGTGAACTGATCACACGCGGGTTTCACATGCTGTGCTCTTTTCTAACCACTGAATAGTTTTGAACCACACTTGGTGAAACTTGAAGTTCTAGTTGGCTGTGCAGAGCTCTTCTTAAAAGACTGTTACATCACAATAGGCAGTGCTAGAAAGCTTCCGGGAGAAAGATATCAAAACAGAATTCCTCCCAGAGGGCCTCAAGCTGCTTTCTTTAAAACCGTTTGAAAACACAAATATATTTGCTTTGTGTGTTCTGCACATTTCGGGAAATTCTGTTATGAGGCAGGTAAACTGTATAGTCCGTGGAGACTTCAGAGCTCTGCCAAAGGGACTTAGGAGAGTAAAGAAAGAAGAACTGGTGAAAATCTATAGGTTTGGAGGTAAGTTACACACTATAGTGAAAATGATAAAGTAAAATTCTATGAACTTCTAAAAAAAATCAGCTGTAATCACACAGGACTGTTGTATTTTAATATTATACAGGTTGGTTCCACACTGTTTACAAAAGCCTCACGAAAGTGATTCCCTTTTCATTGAGGAGACAAACATCGGGAGAGTCAAAGACTGAGGTAACAGACTTCCTCTAAGAGGTTAATGCCAGTTTTTACAAAAGCAGAATCGGAACTTCAGACCTAAAGGGGTTTGGAGCGTGCCACCCTCAAAATACAAGGGCAGAAGGATCACTGGAACTGAAAGCACACAAAAAAGAGGAAACACGGCTGAGCTCTCTGCCCTCCCCAACTGCCTGAAAGCAGCACCAAAATTCCCCTTGTGAATTCCCTACCAGGGGATAAGCACCCGATCACTGGAGGCAGCATGGCACAGAGAGTAGTCTACACAAACCATACTAGACGACCCATATCGTCCGTCAGTTCCCCAGCTAAAGGACCTTCCCACAGCCTGCTGCCCCTAAAAGCCTACAGCCATTTCCCTTGGTATTAGTTGGAATTTCACTGAAATTTGTTGTTTCTGCTCTCATGGCTCAGACAGTAAAGCGTCTGCCTACAATGCTGGAGACCAGGGTTCGATCCTTGGGCCAGGAAGAACCCTGGAGAAGGAAATGGCAACTCACTCCAGTACTCTTGCCTGGAAAATCCCATGGACAACGGAGGATCCTCGCAGGCTACAGTCCATGGGGTCACAAAGAGTGGGACATGACCAAGCGACTTCAATTCCTTGGTCCTTCTCTACAAATGGACTGTTCTTTCTTAAAATGTTGTCTAAGCCCAAGTTCTAACCATCCATTTGAGTTACTCATCACTGAGTTTCTCCTGCAGGTATAGGTGCTGCACATGTAAATAAACTTGACTCCTCTCTGGTTCCTCTGTCTTTCCACAGTTCTAATTTGCAGGGTCCCAGTTAGAGAGTCTAGGGTTTTTTTTTTACTCCCCTACAGATCTAAACACATGCCCGTGAAAACATGAAGACTCCCTAACATCAATAACCAAATGTCCTAAAGAGTTTATGTACCCTGGAGAAATTGTGTGGAGGAAAAACAATGTGGGACTCCTACGACTGAGCAAGAGGGCTGGAAACAAAATTCTCGCTGGAATTAATAGGGGAACTTTCAGGGCTCAAGGGAGACCTGTAAAGTGGAAAGAGAAAAGAGAATGGAAAACAACAAAGCTCCCATCCGCCGATGTGGGAGCTTGAAGGCACTATTCTTTAGCCCCACATCTCCAGGGCTGTATTTCTCAGGAGTCAGTATGGAAGCCGTCTCAGACAGGGAATTGGAAGGAAGAAAATCTAGCCACAGTTCGAGTGTGACTATTTACGGTTGTGTTGCCGAGGTGAGCCACAGGACCTCTGTGGACATTTCCTCAACTGTGAGTGTACAAAATAACACTTTTGTTAAAGGTGACAAAAGGATCAAGTGCAAGCCTTTGGAACTCTGATTGCAACTTCAAGTAACTTGAAGAAAGAAAACAGAAATGGTGATGCTGGGGCTGCATCCCCACAGTAAAAAGTCAAAGTGTTGGTCGCTCAGTCATGTCTGACTCTTTCTGAGTTCACAGACTGTAGCCCGCCAGGCTCCTCTGTCCATGGGATTCTCCTGGCGAGAATACTGCGGTGGGTTGCCATTTCCTCCTCCATGCATTCCAAAGATACAGATGTAATTGTCCCGGGGTGGGGGTGGTCAAACTACTCCCCTCCCCCAAGGCAAAAAGAATGCTCAAACTACCACAATTGCACTCATCTCACACGCTAGCAAAGTAATGCTCAAAGTTCTCCAAGCCAGGCTTCAACAATACATGAACTGTGAACTTCCAGATGTTCAAGCTGGTTTTAGAAAAGGCAGCGGAAACAGATCAAATTGCCAACATCCACTGGATCATCGAAAAAGCAAGAGAGTTCCAGGAAAACCTCTATTTCTGCTTTATTGACTATGCCAAAGCCTTTGATTGTGTAGATTACAATAAACTGGAAAATTCTTAAAGAGATGGGAATACCAGACCACCTGACCTGCCTCTTGAGAAATCTGTATGCAGGTCAGGACGCAACAGTTAGAACTGGACATGGAACAACGGATGGGTTCCAAACAGGAAAAGGAGTACATCAAGGCTGTATATTGTCACCCTGCTTATTTAACTTATATGCAGAGTACATCATGAGAAATGCTGGGCTAGATGAAGCACAAGCTGGAATCAAGATTGCCGGAAGAAATATCAATAACCTCAGATATGCAGATGACACCACCCTTATGGTAGAAAGTGAAGAAAAACTAAAGAGCCTCTTGATGAAAGTGAAAGAGGAGAGTGAAAAAAGTTGGCTTAAAACTCAACATCCAGAAAACTAAGATCATGGCATCTGGTCCCATCACTTCATGGCAAATAGATGGGGCAACAGTGGAAACAGTGGCAGATTTTATTTTGAGGGGGTTCCAAAATCACTGCAGATGGTGACTGCAGCCATGAAATTAAAAGATGCATACCCCTTGGAATGAAGTTATGACCAACCTAGACAGCATATTAAAAAGCAGAGATATTACTTTGCCAACAAAGGTGTGTCTAGTCAATGCTATGGTTTTTCCAGTTGTCATGTATGGATGTGAGAGTTGGACTATAAAGAAAGCTAAGTGGCGAAGAATTGATGCTTTTGAACTGTGGTGTTGGAGAAGACTCTTGAGAGTCCCTTGGACTGCAAGGAGATCAAACTAGTCCATCATAAAGGAGATCAGTATTGAGTGTTCATTGGAAGGACTGATGTTGAAGGTGAAACTCCAGTACTTTGGCCACCTGATGGGAAGAGCTGACTCATTTGAAAAGACCCCAATGCTGGGAAAGATTGAAGGCGGGAGGAGAAGGGGATAACAGAGGATGAGATGGTTGGATGGCATCACCGACTCAATGGACATGAGTTTGAGTAAACTCCGGGAGTTGGTGATGGACAGGGAAGCCTAGCATGGTGCAGTTCATGGGGTCACAAAGAGTCAAACACGACTGAGCAACTGAACTGAACTGAATCACTTTGCCATACACTTCAGACTAGTAAAACATTATAAATTAACTATACCTCAATTAAGAAAAGAATAGTATGTATAAGATTTAAAAGGCAAGCATAAAAAGGTGGTACAAATAAAAGATATCACTTCAGTTATCTGCTGTTAAAAGAACATTTATTTATAATCACAAGCACACCCACTTGCTATGATACCACTGCTCCCCACATTCATTGCAGATGACATAGGTCATCATTTCTTCATCTTGGCCTGGATTCCGCACCCAACTTGGAAGGAAGAGTGTCCCTCTGGGGATCACAGTGACCCGGCAGTTGAATTTCTCACAGCGCTCGCATTTTATTTTCCTCGTCAGCGTGCCCTCCACCACTTGGGGTAGGTAACGTTCCCGTAAGGCAGATTTCGTGTAGGAGGCCCTCAACTGCTTCAGTTCCTGGCTGGCCATCTCCATGGTGGTCATGTCAGCAAATTCCCTTGGAGACATGGCCCCAGAGAGCAAGTTCTGCTGTAAGTGAGAATTGCGGGGGTTCCTTAGATTGGCCACTTTGCTGAGGATGCATGTTTTGTATTTTTGGAGGTTCTTGGGGTGAAGGGCAAAAACGTGTGCTTCAATTTATTGTGCCAAGTTGGGCCACAGGTGGGCTCTGGGCTGGCCTGGGGAGGAGGCAGTTAGAGCTTCGTACAGCAGCTCTGTGCATCTGGCTCTCATGGGCACTATGGGGTCCGGCTGCCCACTCGCTGCCAGGTTGGTGGATTGAGGGTCCCGGGCGCTCAGAGGCACTGCCTTAGGCTCCGCTCTGCCGCAGCTATCCTCCGGCATGATCGTTTCAACAGCTCCCACCACATCTTGGGATGTGAACAGAGAATTATACCTGGAGCCACCCCGTACCTCCTCCTCCTGATTTGGGTCAGGAGGAAGTCCTCGATTTTCTTCTTGACTTCCACCCAGAGGAAATCGTTTAGGGCTGCCCTCTGGCTTGCAGAGATTATCCTTATACAACACTTTCCATTCTGACAGCAGACACTTGGCTTTCTGCTTCAGAGCCGCTGTGGGGCAGTTTTTGAGGACTCTGTACACCGCCCTGACCACCCCCCGTCTCCTGAAGGTGCTCTGGAGTCACATGCAGAGTTTCCAACACAGTGAGGTGATGGCTGAGATTCTCAAAATTCCTTTGAGACATCAGCTGCTCGATAAGGGAAACTCTGGCCGCTATCTGGTTCTTGTCAGACATGGTTAGAGCTGCCAAGAAAAAAGGGCTTTCCATGTTCTCAAGCTTGCGTTTGCCAGGCGTAGCTCCATCATACATGCACCGTGCTCTCTGCCAGTTACCTAGGCAGAGAAAAAGAAGAAGAAAGTTGCTCAGTCTTGTCTGACTCTTTGTGACCCCAGAGACTATACAGTCCATGGAATTCTCCAGGCCAGAATACTGGAGTGGGTAGCCTTTCCCTTTTCCAGGGGATCTTCCCAAGCCAGGGATAGAACACTTCCATGTTGCAGGCAGTTTCTTTACCATCTGAGCCAGGCAGAGAAAGAGTTAGGTAATAAAAGTGGGTGTGACATGTTAGAAAATGCAATCTGCAATGCAGTACGGATCAGTCTCAAAAGTCTGAGTCTCAGTAGTTAAAACAACCACAACAACAAAAAAAACAGCGGCCCTGTAAACAGCCTCTGCATTAACAATCGCTTAAACGAGGCTTGCTAAAAGAGCTGCTACAACTTTCCCATCTCCACTTTTACAAATGAATGCCCTTTCCAGATCAGGATTAGTCAGTTCTTTTGTGTGGAATTTGGTGGTTATGTTGGGAATGAAAACATGCCAATGTCACCGTCCATGGGGAAAGGCTGAGGAGGCCAGACTACTTTCCCCCTTGTTCAGCCATTTAAACTGAAGTCCTTGCTGATTTTATAGTGTAACTTTTTAAAATATGTAGCTTTTATTGGCTATACTGTGGCTTGTGGGATCTTAGTTCTCCAATCAGGGGCTGAACCTAAATTCTTAAAAAGATGGGAATACCAGACCACCAGACCTGCCTCCTGAGAAATCTGTATGCAGGTCAAGAAGCAACATATAGAACTGGACATGGAACAACAGACTGGTTCCAAATCAGGAAAGGAGTACGTCAAGGCTATATATTGTCACCCTGCTTATTTACCTTATATGCAGAATACATCATGAGAAACACTGGGTTGGAGGAAGCACAAACTGGAATCAAGATTGCTGGGAGAAATATCAATAACTTCAAATAAGCAGATGACACCACCCTTATGGCAGAAAGCAAAGAAGAACTCAAGAGCCTCTTGATGGAAGTCAAAGAGGAGAGTGAAAAAGTTGGCTTAAAACACAACATTCAGAAAACGAAGATCATGGCATCCAGTACCATCACTTCATGGCAAATAGATGGCAAACAGTGGAAACAGTGGCAGACTTTTATTTTTGGGGGGTTCCAAAATCACTGCAGATGGTGACTGCAGCCATGAAATTAAAAGACTCTTGTTCTTTGAAAGAAAAGTTATGACCAACCTAGACAGCATATTAAAAATCAGAGACATTACTTTGCCAACAAATATCCGTCTAGGCAAGGCTATGGTTTTTCCAGTAGTCATGTATGGATGTGAGAACTGGACTATAAAGAAAGCTGAGCACAGAAGAATGGACGCTTTTGAACTGTGGTGTTGGAGAAGACTCTTGGGAGTCCCTTGGACTGCAAGGAGATCCAACCAGTCCATCCTAAAGGTAATCAGTCCTGAATATTCACTGGAAGGACTGATGCTAAAGCTGAAACTCCAATATTTTGGCCACCTGATGTGAAGAATTGACGCACTGGAAAAGACCCTGATGCTGGGAAAGATGAAGGCGGGAGGAGAAGGGGCCAACAGAGGATGAGATGGTTGGATGGCATCACTGACTCAATGGACATGAGTTTGAGTAAACTCCAGGAGGTGGTCATGGACAAGGAGGGCTGGCATGCTGCAGTCCATGGGGTTCAGACACGACTGAGCGACTGAACTAACTGACTGTGGCTTCTGAGATCTTAATTCTCCCGATCAGGGGCTGAACCCGGGTTACCTGGAGTGGAAGCATGGAGTTTTAACTGCTGGACTGCCAGGGAATTCCCTGATTTTATAGCCTTGAAGTAGGACTTTTCTGAATATAAAAGCATGAAAAACAGAGCCAAAACCAGCTGCTGTTCAGAAGTCCCAAGGAATCTACAGAAATGATGAAACACCACAGGTTTGGAGGCAGCTGGATGCAGGTCAGATGGGCCCCAACAGTCACCAGGTCACACGGTGCTGACGTCTAAGTCTTCTGGACATCGGGGTCAAGGGTCTGACTCTGCAATCCAGAGGATTTAGGACTTTGGGCTAATGGGTCTCTAGGCCCAGAGTTTCGTTCCATTACCTTTCTCTGCCCCCCCACCCCCACTTTTAGGTGTAAAAAGCTGGCTATGTCTGTGTGAACCTCACTCCGGGGAGGCAAAAGTTCACTTTATCTAACCCGTCTTGTTTTCTCTCCACCTAATGCACACAACCTTGCCTACAAAATACCCTTGGATCTGTATCTGCCTGTTCGGTCTAAATGTGAACATAAGCATTTTGATGGCAGGGATATCATCTTTTCCAGACTCCATGGACTCTTGTTTTATAGCACGTGATATTAAATAACAATCACCAAAGACACACAGGTTCACAACACTGAAGTGATTATAGAGATAGTAAATGCCAGTCTTCTAGACACCATCTGACAAAGTGCTGTAAAGTTTAAGGTCCTTTTAGTCAGCAATTCTATTTCTAAAAAATTTACTTTAAGGAAATGAGAGATGTGGAGGCTGTTATTGTAAGAATTTTCTGCAAACTCAGAAGAAACGATGAGGTTCCAAACGGTTATCCTTGCACACAAACATTCATAGCAGCATGGCTCGTAACAGACCATAAGTGGAGAACAATCCAAATGTCTATCAACTGAGGACTCAAGAAACAAACCCTAATATATCCATACAATGGGATGTTGTCAATAAAATGAAATTCTGAGACAGACAACATGGATGAGCCTTCAAAGCTTTATGCTAAATTGAAGACACAGAAGACCACATATTGTATGATTTCTTTGACATGAGATGTCCAGAATACACAAATCTAGAGACAGAATGTAAAGTCTTGGTGGACGAGGGCTGGGATGGAGGGAATCGGGGAACCAGTGGGGTGGAATGAAGAGGCGGTGGCTATTAATGGGTACACAGCTTTTCTTGGGGAGGTACAAATTCTTCTCTCAGATTGACTGTGGTAACCACTGCACAGCTGTGAATATGATTTTAAAAACCCCAGGAAACTGTACACTTAAACTAGGTGAACTTATGGTATAAAAAGTGTATCTGAACAAAGCTGTTATTTAAAAAATAACATCGAGGGAATGCCTTGGCAGTCCAGTGGTTCGGACTTAGTAGTCTCAGTGCTGAGGGCCTGGGTTCAATCCCTGTTCAGGAGGGACCAAGATCCTATAAGCTGTGCAGTGTGACCAAAAAAAATAAAAAACAAGCTAAAAATTAATAAAAATAAAAACAACATCTAAAGTCCGTTTATTTTTATCTTTACTATTTTTTTTCTGGTCATGCTGCACAGCTTGTGGGATCTAAAGCCTGATCCAAATTTTATTTAAAAATCACATGTGAAGAGAAAAGACTGAAAATAGATACAAAAAATTCCTGACAGTGTTACTTTCTGAATGGCAAGATCTTAAGTGATTTCTGTTTGTTCTTTTTACTCTTTTTTTATATTTTCTATTGATGTATACATATGCACTGTTTTCCTAACCAGGAAAGTTATGGGTCTATTACAATTTCACGATAAAACCCTATATGTTCCAGAGATTTGCTTACTGAAAATGCCATGGCACGTGGATCATCCCAGTCCTACTGCCCCTTGGAATCAGGACACCAGAAGGCAAGCGCCTCACCTCACCTGTGACTGCATTCATATCAGCTCTCAGCTTCCACAGAAGCCCACTGCTGCACTGCAAACAGCCCCATCTCCCCTCAAAACCTGATCCCCAAATATGAACAGGTGATCACCCACAGCTACACCTCTGAGGTTCCTACTGGTTTTCCCCCATTGCATAGTGCACATGATCAAGGTTCTGGGTCTTGTATTTTTACCACCTGGTGGTCTTTTTTATTTATTATTCTTTTTTAAAAGTCAGTTAACAAGAACTCAATGGGCCACTGATTCTGGATTGTAAGTGGTATTCTCTAATTATCGAGAACTGGTACTTCAAGATCCTTGTTTTTCCTTTTGGAATTCCATTTCTTTTTTGAATGATCAGAATGAAGATTTACGTATTAACTAATATTTTTGTACATAAAGTTTTATTGGAACACAAATCCTACCCATTTATTTATATATTGTTCCTTTTAAAATTTTATTGTAGTTGATTTACAATGTTGTGTTAATTTCTGCTGTATAACCAAGTGATTCAGTTATACATGAATATTCTTTTTCATATTCTTTCCCATGATGGCTTATCACAGGACGCTGAATATAGTTCCCTGCGCTCTATGGTAAGACCTTGTTGTTTATCCATTTGTATACAGCAGTTTGCATCTGCTAATCCCCAAACTCCCAATCCTTCCCCTCTCACCCTGTCCTCCTGGCAACCCCAGTCTGTTCTCTATGTCTGTGAGTCTGTTTCTGTTTCAGAGATAGGTTCATTTGCATCACATTTTAGATTCCATAGATAAGTGATATCATATAGTATTTGTTTTTCTCTTTCTGACTTACTCACTTAGTATGATAATCTCTAGGTCCATCCCCATGTTGCTGTAAATGTCAGTATTTCATTGGAATCCACTGCAACAGTAAAAGGGTCTTCCTAAAGAATCAAAAGGCTCAGTCAACAAAGAACAGGCAAGACAGCACAGAAAAATTAAAAATACACATCCTCACTTGCTGACTACTGCCTCTCAGCATGTCTGCTTGAGATCTCGGGACCTGGAGGAAGTCAAGGCAAGGGAGTCACGACGGTCCGGTCACAAGGAGCTCAGGGCACTTGAACCCCTCCCCCATGTGTGGGAACGTTTCCTAGCAAGGACTCAGTCTCCTCACGTTCTACACTCATTCTCTACGCTTCGTTACCTGAGAAAGCAGGATTGAACTGGGCTGGATGTCAGCAAGGGGCGGTTAATAAGACACTGGTCTAGAGTTCCCCCCAAGGAGGTTAGGCAATCTTTAACTCAGGTCAAATTTCTCAATGAAAGGTCAGAGCTTTTAAGGAGATTCTGAAGGCGAAGTTAATTGTAGCTTCAGGGCTTCAGGGAGATGGAAGCATTGTTTCTTGAAACTTTTTCTTTACTCATGGAAACCTACGGAAGTTAAAGGTTTCATATATATGCCGCACTCCTGCTCTTCACTTTCATAACCCTTTTATTTACTGTTCCTCTACATTAAAATTTTTTATGTGGTAAAAATGCATGCTATAATTTATCATCTTAACCGTTTTGACATGGATGGCTCACTAAGGACACTGACACTGTTGTGCAACCAGCTTTTGGAATGCTAGTTGTCTTGCAAAACAAACTTTGCACCTATTCAACAGCTCTCCACGTCTTTCTACCCTGCATTCCCTAGTAACCATCATTTCTACTGCCTGAGTTTGACTACTTTAGATACCTCATATAAGTGGAATCATACAGTATCTGCTTTTTGTGTCGGGCTTATTTCACACAGCATTAATGCTCTCAAGGTTCATCCACATTGGAGTATCTGTCAAATTCCCCTCCTTTCAAGGCTAGATACTATTTCACTGGATGGGTAGACCACGTTGTGTTTATCCATCCATCTGCTGATGGACACTTGAATTGCTTCCACCTTTGGGCTCTTGTCAAGAATGCTGCCATGAACATGAATGCATAGTTATCTTTCTGCTTTCAGTTCTGTCAGGTATTTACCCAAAGTGGGGTTGCTGGATCATATAGGCATTCTATTTTTAATTTTTTGAGAAACTGCCATTATATATACTTTTTTTGAGGAGAAAGTGGCCTTATTACTTTGCCAGACAAACAGGGAACACAGTAGGCTGATCCCTCAAGAACTGTGCCTCTCTTCCATATTTTCTGCAGCATTTCAATGATGTCAAACTTTCTATTCTCCCTGTGGGACAGTCATGTTGATAGAAAGCAATTTATTGCCTTAGGAGCAACTGGGATATAACATTTTGAGAACTGCTATAAAAAGATGAAGTAGGCTGTGTGTCCAGTTTAGAGTTCTACACAGTTCACTGAATAAATATCTGTTATGTATCTCATACACGATAGATGCTGACCTAACAGATACTCTCTGCCATAATGGAGCTGACAGCCCGGCAGAACACAGACAAGAAACTGGCAAATACAAGGACAGGCACCGCTGCTAAGGGGCACATGCAGGAGGGATACACAAACCAAACCTCTACTTCCTGCTATCTGGCCGGCTCCAGTTCTTCACTGCTTTCACTCTACGCACGACATTTTGTTAGAGGGATCATCTTCTAGTAGAGATTTCAGCAAAAAGGACCCCTCCTTTTCTTGCTTAAGGCCATTCAGAAGTTCCCCGCTGCTCCCAGGATGGAGCCCAAGGTCCCTGGCCAGTAGTCAAAAGCCCCTTTCCAGCCTCCTTTGTGAGGTGACTGCATCACTGGCAAGCACTTGCATCTCCCAGCTCAATGCCTTTGCTCCACTAGCTCTCTGAGCCTGTGTGTGGTTCTCACTCCCTGCCTGCAAATCCATGTCATCTGGAGAACTTACACAGCCAAAACAAAAACAATGCCAGGGCCTCACCCCAGACAGAATGAATTTGAATCTCTGTGGGCAGGCCTGGGCACGTTGCAGCTCTCCAGGTGACTGTGATCTAAACCAGAGCCATCACCACGGCCCTGAACACACAGGCACAACTCCTCTCCGCAGCAGGACTGACCCAGCTCGTGGGCCTCTGTCCAAAGGCAGTTCCCGACCTGCTCCTGGGCTGAATGCACACACACCTCTCCGACTTCACATTCTGCTGGGAGGGAGCCTCATTAAATTGTGAAATGTTTAAAACAAAAAACAAAGTCCTGCTGTGCACAAGTCCCGAAAACCTTCTCTACAAATTCCAAGCAGCGACTGCAATGTTTTCAGTGTCACTGTGTGCCCAGTCCCCTGCATTCACTCCTGCACTTACCTCCTAACAGCAGAGAGCACTGCACGTGGAGTAAGTCTGTGTGCTATAGACGCTCATCTCCATCTTCACAGGTACAGGGCTACCGCCATCTTACAGAGGAGGAAACCTGTTAAGAACATCAAAAGATTTGTACATTTTCTCCCCCCATGGTGCATATCACACTGAAGAGGAGAGTGAAAAGGCATCCGCTCCCATCACTTCATGGCAAATAGATGGGGAAACAATGGAAACAGTAAGAGATTTTATTTTCTTGGGCTCCAAAATCACTGCAGATGGTGACTGGAGTCATGAAATTAAAAGACGCTTGCTCCTCGAAAGAAAAGCTGACAAACTAGAATAGCTTATTAAAAATCACAGACATTACTTTGCCAACAAGGTCCGTCTTGTCAAAGCTATGGTTTTTCCAGTAGTCACATAGGGATGTGAGAGTTGGACCACAAAGAAAGCTGAGTGCCGAAGAACTGATGCTTTTGAACTGGGGCACTGGAGAAGAGTCTTGAGAGTCCTTGGACTGCAAGGAGATAAAACCAGTCCATCCTAAAGGAAATCAATCCTGATTATTCATTGGAAGGACTGATGCTGAAGCTGAAAAGCTCTAATACTTGGGCACCTGATGCAAAGAACTGATTCATTGATAAAGACCCTGCTGCTGGGAAAGACTGAAGGCAGAAGGGATGACAAAGGAGGCGATGGCTGAATGGCATCATTGATTCGATGGACATGAGTTTGGTCAAGTTCTGGGAGTTAGTGATGGACAAGGAAACCCGGTGTGCTATAGTCCATGGGGTTGCAAAGAGTCAGACACGACTGGGCCACTGAACTGAACTGAATCACACACACTACATCATTTTTTCTTGTCTGCTTTCCCTACAAGACCCAGAAGAATGATGTCTGTTTCATTCTCTGATACACATCTGGCAAACACTTCCAGGGCTCACTATTACTCAACAAATTCTCCCCTCTCTGCTTGTGAGCATCATCCTTTGCACCAGACGGGCTTGCTTGTACCACTGCACCTAAGCCCCTTAGCTTCTTCCATGGGAAACCATACCTTATCTCAATTTTAGTTTAGAAAATCATTTCAAAATATTCTAGTTAAAAAAAAAAAAAGAGCAGCACAGTGCCTCCTGTGGGCTAATCAGGACGCCAGGAGTCAAGTCATTTGAGGATAAGAAAGACTAGAAGGTACAGTTCCCAGAAGTTTAGTATGTTGGGGGTGGAGGGAGAATGGAACATCATAGGATTAATATGAGATTAAAAGGGATAGTCCTTACAAAGTCCTTGGAACTATGTCACACACTAAGCCCAACTGAGGATTATACAGCAATGAAGAGGAATAATATATATTCATTATATATACAAAGAAAAGTTTACATGTATCTACCATACTGACATTGTTCTAGAGCAGAGGTTCAGCAAACTTTTTCTATAAAAGGCCAGATGGTAAATACTTAGGCTTTGTAGTCCATCCAGCTTCTGTATGGACTACTCAGTTGCACTGTTCTTGTAGCAGAAAACAGCAGCCACAGACAATAAACATCGTGTTAGTGGGTGATTCAGATGGTAAAGAATCTGCCTGCAATGAGGGAGACCGAGTTCCGTCCCTAGGTCGGGAAGATCCCCTGGAGAAGGAAACGGCAACCCACTCCAGTATTCTTGCCTAGAGAATTCCATGGACAGAAGAGCCTGGTGGGCTACAGTCCATGGGGTCCCAAAGAGTCAGACACACCAGCCACAAAAAATACATAAATGAACGGATATGGCTTTGCTACAATAAATCTCTTTTTCAAAAGACAAGGCTGGATTTGTTGCAGGCAATGCTGTCCAACAGCAGTATAGCAGCAAGCCAGACAAAGAATTTAAAAATCTCTAGTGGCCACAGAAAAAATATAAACAGGTGAAATTAGTAATAAAGTGAAGTCACTCAGTCCTGTCCGACTCTTTGTGACCCCATGGACTTAGCCTACCAGGCTCCTCCGTCCATGGGATTCTGGGATTCTCCAGGAAGTGTACTGGAGGGGTTGCCATTTCCTTCTCCAGGGGATCTTCCCAACCAGGGATCAAACCCCAGTCTCCCGCATTCAGGCAAACGCTTTAACCTCTGAGCCACCAGGGAAGCCCCAAACCTAAACATATCAGCATAACCTAGACGAGTTTAGACCTAAGATCTAAAGAAAAATTTTAAAATTCTATTAACTACCAGGTACACCTCTCTGGCTATACAGGCAGCGTCTTACTCTATGCGAGAAATTACCTGCCAG
>NW_017218505.1:0-11873 GCF_001704415.2 Capra hircus | reverse complement strand
GAAGTTCCCGACATACCGTCTCCACTCGAGAGAAGCACGAGGGTCCCGCCCACATCCGAGGAGACGGAGTTTTGGTATCGAAGCTCGACATGAGGGATCATTTTCCCTGCTTGGTCAGGAAATAATACCCGCCATTCCGCTCGCATTTCAAGGGGAAGCGCTCTCCACAGGAAAGGCGAGAGGAACTCCAGGGTCGTGCCACCATTCACAGAGTCGCCCAGATGTCTCAGTCCATTCCAGAGTAAACTGTTTTTCCTGCACTGCCTCGAATTTCACGGCGAGGATCGACTCACACCACGGTGGCACGTGGGATAGCCCTGTCGGAAAGCCTCGTGGGAAATCCTCTTGGGAAAGCCTCGAGGGAAAGCCACAGATCCCTTGATCCACGGAAGGGAAGCGTGACACTGCTGCTACATCTCGGGAGGAAAGCGCACGTGCATGCCCCCCTCGAGACAAGGACTCACTCCCCTGGGGAGACTCCAGAAGTACCCCAAGATCCATGTCAGCACTGGAGAGGAATCCTCAGGTTCTGGCACCATCTCCACACAAGGTCTTAGGCCTCGGCATCGACGGGAGAGGAATCCCGAGAGGACCCCGAGCAATTCGCATGGGGACTGGTCTTTCCTGAGGCCACCAGAGCAGGTCCCTGAGGTCCGGTCGTAAGTTGTGAGCACCTGCCTCAACTGGAGAAAATCCAGGTGGTTCTTCCCTCCAGGCGAGATGAGGCCCATTTCCGCTGAGCCATATCCAGGCTAATCACACCTAACATGTGGAACTTCCAAAAGTTCCTTCACACCCTTGCTGCAACTCAAGAAACTCCTCGACATACCCGTCTCCAGAGGAGAGGAAGCACGAGAGTCCCGCCCACATACAGAGGAGCACCGATTCCGCCTCCTAGTTCGAGAGGAGGGATCCTTTCCTGCGTGGTCGGGAAAGAATTCCCGGCGTTCCCATCGCATCTCAAGAGGAGGCGCTCTCCACAGGAAAGGCGAGAGGAAATCCAGGTTCGTGCCACCATTCCCAGAGTCACCCAGATGTCTCTGTCCATTCCAGGGAAAACTGTTTTCCCTGCAATGCCTCGACTTTCAAGCCGAGGATCGACTCACACCACGGTGGCACGTGGGACAGCCTGTGGGAAAGGCTCGTGGGAAAGCCTCAAGGGAAAGCCACTGATCCCTCGATCCACGCGAAGAGAAGCGTATCACTGCTGCTAGAGCTCGGAGGAAAGCGCACGTGCCTGCCCTCACTCGAGTCGATGTCTGACTCCCTGGGGAGACTCCAGAAGTACCCCAAGATCCATGTCACACTGGAGAGGAATCCTCAGGTTCCGGCACCGACTCCACACAAGGTCTTAGACCCGCATCGATGGGGCAGGTATCCCGAGAGGGCCGAGCAACTCGCATGGGGAATGGCCTTCCTGAGGCCACCAGTGCGGGTCCCTGAGGTCCCCGTCGTATGTCGAGAGCACCTGCCACAACTCGAGAAAATCCAGGAGGTTCTCCCTCCAGGCGAGATGAGGCCCATTTCCGCTGAGGCGTCTCGAAGCTAATCACACCTAACCTCTTGAACTTCCAAAGGGTCCTTCACACCCTTGCTGCAACTCAAGAAGTTCCCCGACATTCCGTCTCCACTCGAGAGGAAGCACGAGAGTCTCGCCCACATCCAGAGGAGCCCCTTTTCTCGCCTCATAGCTCGAGACAAGGGATCCTTTCACTGTGTGTCGGAAAGAATTCCCGGCGTTCCCATCTCATCTCAAGAGGAGGCGCGCTCCTCAGGAAAGGCGAGAGAAACTCCAGGGTCGTGCCACCATTCCAGAGTCCCCCAGATGTCTCAGTCCATTACAGGGTAACCTGTTTTTCTGCACTGCCTCGACTTTTCAAGCTGAGGATCCACTCACACCACGGTGGCACGTGGGACAGCCCTGTGGGAAAGCCTCGTGGGAAAGCCTCGTGGGAAAGCCTCGAGGGAAAGCCACAGATCCGTTGATCCACGCGAAGGGAAGCATGACACTGCTGCTACAGCTCGGAGGAAACGCACGTGCATGCCCCCACTAGAGACGAGGACTGACTCCCTTGGGGAGACTAAAGAAGTACCCCAAGATCCATGTCAGCATTGGAGAGGAATCCTCAGGTTCCGGCACCGACTCCACACAAGGACTTAGGCCCCTGCATCGACGGGAGAGGAATCCCGAGAGGCCCCGAGCAACTCGCATGGGGACTGACCTTTCCAGAGGCCACCTGAGCGTGTCCCTGAGGTTCCTGTCGTAAGTCGAGAGCACCTGCCGCAACTCGAGAAAATCCAGGAAGTTCTCCCCTCCAGGCGAGATGAGGACCATTTCTGCTGAGGCGTCTCGAGGCTAATCACACCTAACCTCTGGAACTTCCAAAGGGTCCTTCACACCCTTGCTGCAACTCAAGAAATTCCCGACATATCCGTCTCCACTTGAGAGGAAGCACGAGAGTCCCACCCACCTCCAGAGGAGCCCCGTTTCTGCCTCCTACCTCGAGAGGAGGGATCCTTTCCCTGCGTGTTCGGGAAAGAATTTCCGGCGTTCCCGTCGCATCTCAAGAGGAGGCGCTCTCGACAGGAAAGGCGAGAGGAACTCCAGGGTCGTGTCACCATTCCCAGAGCCCAAAGATGTCTCAGTCCATTCCAGGAAATCATGTTTTCCCTGCACTGCCTCGACTTTCAAGCCGAGGATCGACTCACACCACGGTGGCACGTGGGACAGCCCTGTGGGTAAGCCTCGTGGGAAAGCCTCGAGGGAAAGCCACAGATCCCTTGATCCACGTGAAGGAAAGCGTGACACTGCTGCTACAGCTCGGGAGGAAAGCGCAGGTGCATGCCTCCACTCTAGACGAGGACTGACTACCCTGGGGAGACTCCAGAAGAACCCCAAGATCTATGTCAGCACTGGTGAGGAATCCTAAGCTCCCGGCCCCGAATCCACACATGGTCTTAGGCCCCGGCATCGACGGGAGAGGAATCCCGAGAGACCCCCGAGCAACTCGCATGGGGACTGGCCTTTCCTGAGGCCACCAGAGCGAGTCCCTGAACTCCCCCGTCGTAAGTCGAGAGCACCTGCTGCAACTCGAGAAAATCCAGGAGGTTCTCCCCTCCAGGCGAGATGAGGCCAATTTCCGCTGAGGCGTCTCACGGCTTATTACACCTAACCTCTCGAACTTCAAAAGGGTACTTCACTCCCTTGCTGCAACTCAAGAAGTTCCCCAACATTCCCGTCTCCACTCGAGAGGAAGCACGAGAGTCCCGCCCACATCCAGAGGAGCCCGTTTCCGCCTCCTAGCTCGAGAGGTGGGATCCTTTCCCTGCGTGGTCGGGAAAGAATTCCCGGCGTTCCCGTCGCATCTCAAGAGGAGGCGCTCTCCACAAGAAAGGCGAGAGGAACTCCAGGGTCGTGCCACCATTCCCAGAGTCCCCCAGATGTCTCAGTCCATTCCAGGGAAACCTGTTTTCCCTGCACTGCCTCGCCTTTCAAGCCGAGGATCGACTCACATCACGGTGGCACGTGGGACAGCCCTGTGGGAAAGCCTCGTGGGAAAGCCTCGAGGGAAAGCCACAGATCCCTTGATCCACACGAAGGGAAGCGTGACACTGCTGCTACAGCTCGGGAGGAAAGCGCACGTGCATGCCCCCACTCGAGACGAGGACTGACTCCCCTGGGGAGACTCCAGAAGAACCCCAAGATCCATGTCAGCACTGGAGAGCAATCCTCAGGTTCCAGCATCCACTCCAAACAAGATCTTAGGCCCCGGTATCGTCGGGAGAGGAATTCCGAGAGGCACCCGAGAAACTCGTATGGGGACTGGCCTTTCCTGAGGCCACCAGAGCGGGTCCCTGAGGTCCCCGTCATAAGTCAAGAGCACCTGCCGCAACTTGAGAAAATCCAGGAGGTTCTCCCCTCCAGGCGAGATGAGGCCCATTTCCGCTGAGGCATCTCGAGGCTAATCACACCTCACCTCTGGAACTTCCAAAGGGTCCTTCACACCCTTGTTGCAACTCAAGAAGTTCTCCGACATACCCATCTCCACTCGAGAGGAAGCACGAGAGTCCCACCCACATCCAGAGGAGCCCCGTTTCCGCCTCCTAGTTCGAGAGGAGGGATCCTTTTCCCTACGTGGTCGGGATAGAATTTCCCGCGTTCCCGGTCGCATCTCAAGAGGAGGTGCTCTCCACAGGAAAGGCGAGAGGGACTCCAGGGTCGTGCCACAATTAGCAGAGTCACCCAGATGTCTCAGTCCATTCTAGGGAAAACTGTTTTCCCTGCACTGCCTCGACTTTCAAGCCGAGGATCGACTCACACCACGGTGGCACGTGAGACAGCCCTGTGGGTAAGCCTCGTGGGAAAGCCTCGAGGGAAAGCCACAGATCCCTTGATCCACGCGAAGGGAAGCGTGACACTGCTGCTACAGCTTGGGAGGAAAGCGCACCTGCATGCCCCCACTCAAGACGAGGACTGACTCCCCTGGGGAGACTCCAGAAATTCCCCAAGATCCATGTCATCCCTGGAGAGGAATCCTCAGGTTCCGGCACCGACTACACACAAGGTCTTAGGCCCTGGTATCGACGGGAGAGGAATCCCGAGAGGCCACCGAGCAACTTGTATGGGGACTGGCCTTTCCTGAGGCCAACACACCCGGTCCCTGAGGTCCCCGTCGTATGCCGAGAGCACCTGCTGTAACTGGAGAAAATCCAGGAGGTTCTGCCCTCCAGGCGAGGTGAGGCCCATTTCCGCTGAGGCGTCTCGAGGCTAATCACACCTAACCTCTGGAACTTCCAAAGGGTCCTTCACACCCTTGCTACAACTCAAGAAGTTCCCCGACATACCCGTCTCCACTGGAGAGGAAACACAACAGTCCCGCCCACATCCAGAGGAGCCCCGTTTCCGCCTCCTAGCTTAAGAGGAGGGATTCTTTCCCTGCGTGGGTGGGAAAGAATTCCCCGTGTTCCCGTCGCATCTCAAGAGGAGGAGATCTCCACAGGAAAGGCGAGAGGGACTCCAGGGTCTTGCCAGCATTCCAAGAGTCCCCCAGATGTCTAAGTCCATTGCAGAAGAACCTGTTTTCCCTGCACTGCCTCGAATTTCACGCCGAGGATCGACTCACACCACCGTGGCACGTGGGACAGCCCTGTTGGAAAGCCTCGTGTGAAAGCCTCAATTGAAAGCGACAGATCCCTTGATCCACACGTCAGAAAGCGTGACACTGCTGCTACAGCTCGTGAGGAATTGGCAGGTGCATGCCCCCACATGAGATGAGGACTGAATCCCGTGGCAAGACTCCAGAAGTATGGAAAGACTCATGTCAGCACTGGAGAGGCATCCTCAGGGTCTGGCCCCGACTCCACACAAGGTCTTAGGCAACGGCATCGATGGGTGAGGAATCCCTAGAGGCCCCCTGGTAACTCGCATGGGGACTGGCCTTTCCTGAGGCCAACAGAGCGGGTCCCTGAGGTCCGCATCGTAACTCGAGAGCACCTGCCGCAACTGGGTAAAATCCAGGAGGTTCTCCCCTCCAGGCCGAGATGAGGCCCATTTCCCCTGAGGCCTATATGCTGTATGTAATTTCCACTGATATTTAGAGCTTCACATACCTGTTAATTAACGTGGCTACAAAGACAGGGCCATTGTCGGATTCTATACTGGTTGGAAACCCAAGTCTGGGAATTATTTCTCAAATCAGCGAGCTACTTCATTTTCTTTTTCAGATCAGGTAGGGAAGGCCTCTGCCCAACCGGAGAAGGTACCTACTATTCTAGTAAGTCATGATAACAGGTGACTGCCTTTGCTTCCCCGAAGGACACTCGCTTTCCCTGCATCCTGAGAACTCCACGTCTCAGCCAGTTGGAAAAGCGCTTCTTGGAGGTCATTATTCAGGGGCAATTTCCCCTGGAGCCCGGGGCCATAGGGAGCGGCTCCACACTCCCAGGGAAAGGCAGAGCCACAGCCACACATCTGTCCCATCCCCTTTGCTCTGTAGGAGAGCTCTAGTGAGCCTAGGTCTGTCAGGAAAATTCTTGGCTCCTATGGGGACACATTCTATGTGTGAAACTGCATCCAGGACCTAGGGGCCACAGGGCGCCTGTTTCTCTCGGGGGCAGAGGGGTGGGGGGCCTGAAGCAGTGCGGCCCAGCAACAGCTTCCACATCCATCCAATTGCTCTTTTCTTACCTCTGATAGAACTAGCTTTGTTCCAGCCTTTGGCAATTTGGAGGCAAGCGGGCCCCACTTCCTCCCCAAGGAGGCATGGGACCTAATTTGAGTGGAAAGGCCCCTCACGGAGCTGAACCCAGGAAGGCACCCAGTCATGTCTGACACATTCCTGCATCCTGCTTCTTCATGAGCAATACCGCTATAAGCTAGGAATGTCTTTCCAAGGCTCAGAAAGGACAGGGGAGATGCATGGTGCTGCCTCTGGAATTTCGGTCCTCTGAGCAGACCTGGAGGTCTCCCCTTGAAGGAGCTAACCAGTTTCTTCCAAATACAGGCTTGCAAACACACACTGGGTGGCTGCCTCTTCTTCCCTGTAGGACGATCACTTTCCCCGCATCCTGTGAACTCTGCATCACAGCCTGCTGGAAAAGCGCTTCTTGGAGGTCATTTTTCAGGGACAATTTTCCCTGGAGCCCGGGGCCATAGGGAGGGCCCCATGCTCGCTGGGAAAGGCAGAGTCACATCCACAGTCTGTTCTACCCCTTTTGCCCTGTAGGAGAGCTCTAGTGAGCCTAGGTCTGTCAGGAAAATTCTTGGCTCCTATGGGGACACACCCTGTGTGTTAACCTGCATATCGGACCTAGGGGCCACAGGGCGCCTGTTCCTCTCGGGGGGACCCTGAAGTGGTGCGGCCCAGCAACAGCCTGAACATCCATCCGATTGCTCTTTTCTTCCTTCTGATAGAGCTAGCTTTGCTTCTCGCTTTGGCATTTCGGAAGCCAGGGGGAGCCCCACCGCTGTTGTCCTGGGGTCTATTGGAGGTACCGGGGTCTATTGGACCCCAGCATGGCACTCGACCCCCTCAGACACACTCCCGCAGCCTCCTTCCCCATGGGCAGGACTGTTCTGACCTAGGAATGTGTTCCCAAGGCTCAGAAAATGCAGGGAGACACACGGCCCTGACTCTGGAACTGAGGCCGTTGGAGCAGGCCTGGAGGTCTGACGTCTGAGACGCCAAACACTTGCTGCAAGATACAGGTGTGAAAACACACTCTCTGGGGCTGCCTTTCCTTCCTTCCAAGGAAGAGAGCTTTTCCAGTCTCCTCCGTGCTGAGTCATACAAGGCTGCAAAGGTCTGGCTTAGAGGGCATTTCTCAGCGGCAATGGCCCCTGAGGCCCTGCACCCAGGGAGGGATCCTACCCTCCCAGGGGAAGTCAAAGCAACCTCCAAACAGCTGTTCTCTCATGTTTCCTCTGCAGGAGGGAGCTAGTGAGCCCAGGTCTGTCTGGAACGTTCTTGGATCCTGCGGGGAAATCATCCTGGGAGCCCACCAGGATACCAAGTCCGTAGGGGCTAAAATTCGCATTTTCCTTCCTTGGAGCCCTAACGCAGTACAGCCTAGCAACTGCTTGAAAATCCATCCTGTTGCTGTTTTCTTCCCTCTGACAGAGCGAGCTTTGCTCCCCATTTTGGGATTTCAGAAGCAAGGTGGTGGCCTGCAACTCCTTGCCTGGGGTCCATTGGAGGTGCAAGGTGCCCTCGACCAGGTGACCCCAGCATGACACCTGGCCCCCTCAGACACACTCCCGCAGCCTGCTTCCCCATGGGCAGGGCTGCTCTCACTTAGGAATGTGTTTGCAAGGCCAGGAAACTGCAGGGAGACACAAGGCCCTGATTCTGGAATTGAGTCTGTTGGAACAGGCCTGCAGGTCTTCTGTCTAACAAGCCAAACACTTGCTGGCAAGATACAGGCCTGAAAACACACTCTTGGGCTGCCTTTCCTTCCTCCAAGGAAGAGAGTTTTCTCAGCCTCCTGTGGGCTGAGAGTCACACAGGGCTGAAAAGCACTTGCTGGAGATTATTTTTCATTGGCCATGGCCCCTGAGGCCCTGTGCTCAGGGAGGGCTCCCTCCCTCCCAGGGAAAGTCAAAGGAAGCTCCAAACGGCTGTTCAATCATGTTTCTGAGAGAGTCATTGCCAAGGCAGGTTTCTAAGAAGTTCAAGGGTCCCCAAGGAGAGAGGGGTCTAGAATTCTCAAGGAGGAAGGAAGGACAAACTGTTTTTTTCCCTCTACTTTCCTTAGGATTATATAACAGTCATGCATCCTTCTTGAGGACGGTCTCTGGAAAAAACCTTCTGGCTAATCCTGTTATCTTAAAATGTAAATTATGGGAGTAGGTCTAGTGAGTCTTTACAACCTCCAGACATTCTTTTGTTCGTTGTCATAACTTATTGGAGAGTATATAACTCCATTACTAACACTAGCAAGGGGTACGCATTCTGCCCCTTGTAATGTCTCTGTCAGAAGCTTTCTCTATCTCCTTTATCCTTTAATAAAACTCTATTGCACAAAAGCTCTGAGCAATCAAGCCTCGTCTTGGGCCCTGGATTGAATTCTTCTCCTCCATAAGCCAAGAATCCAGCATCTTTTCGTGGTTCAGCAACAATATTTCATTTCCTCTGCAGGAGAGAGCTAGTGAGCTTAGGTCTGTCTGGAACATTCTTGGATCCTGTGGGGAAAATATCCTGTGCACACATCTGGATACTGGGCCTAGAGGCCAAAATTTGCATTTCTTTCCCGGGGGAGCCCTAACGTGGTGTGACTTAGCAACTGCTTGAAAATCCATCCCATTGCTGTTTTCCTCCTTCTGACAGAGCTAGCTTTGTTCCCTGCTTTGGGATTCTCAACGAAGGGCCGGTCCATAGCTACTCGCCTGGGGCCCATTGGATGTGCAAGGTGCCCTCGACTAGGTGACCCTAGCATGGCACTCAGCCGCTCAGACACACTCCCGAGGCTTCTTTCTCATGGGAAGCACTGCTCCAACCTAGGAATGTGTCTGCAATGCTTGGAAAGTGCAGTGAGACACACAGCCCTGACTCTGCAATTGAGGCCCTCAGAGCAAGCCTGCAGCTCTGATGTCTGAGAAGCAAAACACTTGCTGCAAAGAGAGGCCTGAAAACACACTCTCTGTGGATGACTTTCCTTCCTCTAAGGAAGATAGTTTTCCAGTCTCCTGCTTCCTGAATGTCACACAGCTGGAATGCGCTTGCTTGAGGTCGTGATTCAGTGGCAATGACCCCTGAGGCCCTTTGCCAGGAGGGCTCCACACTCACAGGCAAATCAAAGCAACTTCCAAGTGAGTCAGCTCTTCACATCAAGTGGCCAAAGTATTGAGTTTCAGGTTCAGTATTAGTCGCTTCCAATTATATTCAGACCTGATTTCCTTTAGGATGGAGTGTTGTGTCTCCTTGTAGTCTAAGCGACCTACAAGCATCTTCTCCAACACCACAGTTCAAAAGCATCCAATTTTCAGCTGTCACTTTCTTATAGTACATCTTCATATCCATCCATGACATATGGAAAAACATAGCCTTGACTGGATGGATCTTTGTTGGCAAAGCAACGTCTCGGCTTTTTAATATGCTGTCTAGTTTGGTCATCACTTTTCTTCCAAGTCATAAATATGTTTTAAGTTCATGGAGGCAGCCATCACCTGCAGTGATTTCAAGCCCCAAAAATAGTCTCGCTGCTGTTTCCAATGTTTTCCCATCTATTTGCCATGAAGTGATGAGACTGGATGCAATGATTTTAGTTTTCTGCATGCTGAGCTTTAAGTAATTTTTCACTCTCCTCTTTCACTTTCATCAGGAGACTCTTTAGTTCTTCTTCACTTTCTGCCATAAGGGTGGTGTCATCTGCTATCTGAGATATTGATATTTCTCCCAGCAATCTGGATTCCAGCGTGTGCTTCCTCCAGCCCAGTGTTTCTCATGATGTACTCTGCATATAAGTTAAATAAGCAGGCTGACAATATACAGCCTTGACATATTCCTTTTCCTATTAGAACCAGTCTGTTGTTCCATGTCCAGTTCGAACTGTTTCTTCCTGACCTGCATACAGGTTTCTCAAGAGACAGGTCAGGTGGTCTGGTATTCCCATCTCTTTCAGAATTTTTCCCAGTTTATTGTGATCCACACAGTCAAAGGCTTTGGCATAGTCAATAAAGCAGAAATAGATGTCTTTTTTTCTGGAACTCTCTTGCTTTTTCAATGATCCAGTGGATGTTGGCAGTTTGATCTCTGGTTTCTCTGCATTTTTTTAAATCCCTCTTGAACATTTGGAAGTTCACAGTTCATGTGAACTTGGAGAATTTTGAGCATTACTTTACTAGTGTGTGAGATGAGTGCAATTGTGCAGCACCTTGAATATTTTTGTCATTGCCTTTCTTTGGGATTGGAATGAAAACTGACCTAATGACTAGATGTTTTCAATTGCATATGCTGAAAGAACTGGCTGTGCAGTTTTGAAGAAAAAAAAATCATTTTAACCCATTTTCTCTGAAGTGCAAGGCATATCATGGCCATCCCTGAATCATAAATCACCTTTTCTTTATGTAGTCATAGTTTCATGCCTAAATTATATGCCAACTCGTGCTCAAATGGACTCTGATGTCAGGGGCAGATCAACTAATAAAAAGCTTGGATTGTCCCTCTGGAGGAAAGTGAGATCTTGGTCCCACGAGAAGAATCTGAAGGGTTAAGGGAACTTGCAAGAGTGGGGAAAGCTTAGTCCATCCACATGTACCAAAATCTTAAATAAGGCTTATTTACTTTACCGAAGTAAAAAAACAGATGATGAAAACAATTATAAATCAATGAAAGGTAAAGAAATTCATAGTCTGTTATCAAAAATTGCATTCTAAGAAAACTTTGTTCTCTTAACCTAGAGAGGAGACTAAATTCCATCTGGTACCAGCTTACCAGAAGACAAACAAACAAACAAACAAATTATCGGTAAGCTTAAAAAAAGTATATTCCATATATCTTGAAGTAGCAGTATTTCTGCAAAGGCATCAGTGTGAAACCATAGAGGACATGGTTAAAACCTGATTAAATAGAAATTGACAATGTAATCTGGTCACTGCTGCGACTTGAAATGCTTTAATATGATAACTGGAATTATAACTGACAGCATTTGACCAGGACATATCAGATTTTCACGGATGTCACATAATTTCTAGGATATCTATATTAGGAACTGAAGGAATCTTTGAACCTAGGAAAGAAAACAACAGTCTCAAAGGCCCTTGCTGAATCATCTATCAGCAAGGAATGTCTTTGCAAGGATCGCAAAGTGAAGGGAAATTACACCGACCTGCCTCTGCAACTTCGGTCCTCTGAGCAGATCTGGAGGTCTCCCTTTGTATAAGCTAACCTGTTCCTTCCAAATAGAGGTTTGCAACACAAAACAAGTGGCCGCCTATTCTTCCCCGAAGGAGGCTCTCTTTCCCCACATCCTGCGAACTCCCTTTCCCAGCCTCCTGGAAAAGCGCTTCTTGCAGTTCCTTTCAGAAAATCCTATGGACGGAGAAGCCTGGTAGGCTGCAGTCCGTGGGGTCGCTGAGGGTCGGACACGACTGAGCGACTGCACTTTCATTTTCACTTTCATGCATTGGAGAAGGCAATGGCAACCCACTTACTGTTCTTGCCTGGAGAATCCCAGGGACGGGGGAGCCTAGTGGGCTACCGTCTATGGCGTCGCACAGAGTCGAACACGACTGAAGCAACTTAGCAGCAGCAGTAGCAGCAGGTCCTTTCTTAGGGGCAGTTATCCCTGAGATTGGGACCTGGAAAGGCAGAGCCACCTCCACACACACGTCTTTTCTGTCCCCTTTCCTCTGGAGGAGAGCTCTAGTGAGGCCT
>NW_017218504.1:0-11873 GCF_001704415.2 Capra hircus | reverse complement strand
GGAAAGGATCCCTCCTCTCGAGCTAGGAGGCGGAACGGGGCCCCTCTGGATGTGGGCGGGACTCTCGTGCTTCCTCTCGAGTGGAGACAGTATGTCGGGGAACTTCTTGAGTTGCAGAAAGGGTGTGAAGACCCTTTGGAAGTTCCAGAGGTTAGGTGAATATCCTGGAGACGCTCAGCGGAAATGGGCCTCATCTCGCCTGGAGGGGAGAACTCCTGGATTTTCTCGATTTGCGGCAGGTGCTCTCGACTTACAACGGGGACCTCAGGGACCCGCTCTGGTGGCCTCAGGAAAACCCAGTGCACATGCGAGTTGCCGCGGGACCTCTCGGGATTCCTCTCACTTGGATGCTGGGGCCTAAGCCCTTGTGTGGAGTCGGTGCGGAACCTGAGTGTTCCTCTCCCTGATGACATGGATCTTGGGGTACTTCTGCAGTCTCCCCAGGGGAGTCAGTCCCCGTCTCGAGTGGGGGCATGCACGTGCGCTTTCCTCCCGAGCCGTAGCAGCAGTGTCATGCTTCCTACGCGTGGATCAAGGATCTGTGGCTTTCCCTCGAGGCTTTCGCACGAGGCTTTCCCACAGGGCTGTCCCACGTGCCACCGTGGTGTGAGTCGATCCTCGGCTTGAAAGTCGAGGCAGTGCACGGAAAACAGTTTTCCCTGGAATGGACTGAGACATCCAGGGTACTCTGGGAATAGGTGGCACGACCCTGGAGTCCTCTCGCCTATCCTGTGGAGAGCGCCTCCTGTTGAGATGGCAACGGAAACGCCGGGTAATTCTTTCCCGACCACGCTGGGAAAGGATCCCTCCTCTCGAGCTAGGAGGTGGAAACGGGGCTCCTTTGGATGTGGGCGGAACTCTCGTGCTTCCTCTCTAGTGGAGACGGGTATGTCTGGGAACTTCTTGAGTTGCAGCAAGGGTGTGAAGGACCCTTTGGAAGTTCCAGATGTTAGATGTGATTAGCCTCGAGACGCCTCAGCGGAAATGGGCCTCATCTCGCCTGGAGGGGAGAACCTCCTGGATTTTCTCGAGTTGCCTCAGGTGCTCTCGACTTACGACGGGGACCTCAGGGACCCGCTGTGGTGGCCTCAGGAAAGGCCAGTCCCCATGCGAGATGCTTGGGGGCCTCTCGGGATTCCTGTCCCGTCGATGCCGGGTCCTAAGACCTTGTGTGGAGTCGGTGCCGGAACCTGAGGATTCCTCTCCAGTGCTGACATGGATCTTGGGGTACTACTGGAGTCTCCCCAGGGGAGTCAGTCCTCGTCTCGAGTGGGGGCATGCACGTGCGCTTTCCTCCCGAGCTGTAGCAGCAGTGTCACGCTTCCTTTCGCGTGGATCAAAGGATCTGTGGCTTTCGCTCGAGGCTTTCCCACGAGGCTTTCCCACGTGGCTTTCCCACAGGGCTGTCCAACGTGCCATCGCGGTGTGAGTCGATCCTCGGCTTGAAAGTCGAGGCAGTGCAGGGAAAACAGGTTTCCCTGGAATGGACTGAGACATCTGGGGGACTCTGGGAATGGGACCTGATCCTGGAGTTCCTCTCGCCTTTCCTGTGGAGAGCGCCTCCTCTTGAGATGAGACGGGAACGCCGGGAATTCTTTCCCCACCACGCAGGGAAAGGATACCTCCTCTCGAGCTAGCAGGCGGAAACGGGGCCACTCTGGATATGGGCGGGACGCTCGGGTTCCTCTTGAGTGGAGACGGGTATGTCGAGGAACTTCTTGAGTTGCAGCAAGGGTGTGAAGGACCCTTTGGAAGTTCCAGGGTTTAAGTGTGATTACCGCCTAGTTGCCTCAGAGGAAATGGGCCTCATCTAGCCTAGAGGGGAGAACCTCCTGGATTTTCTCGAGTTGCGGCAGGTGCTCTCGACTTACGACGAGGGCCTCAGGGACCCGCTCTGGTGGCCTCAGGAAAGGCCAGTCCCCATGCGAGTTGCTCGGGGGCCTCTCGGGATTCCTCTCCCGTCGATGCCGGGGCCTAAGACCTTGTGTGGACTCAGTGCCGGAACCTGAGGATTCCTCTCCAGTGCCGACATGGATCTTGGGGTTCTTCTGGAGTCTCCCCAGGGGAGTCAGTCCTCGTCTCGAGAGGGGGGCATGCACGTGCGATTTCCTCCGGAGCTGTAGCAGCAGTGTCTCGCTTCCCTTCGCGTGGATCAATGGGTTTGTGGCTTTCCCTCGAGGCTTTCCCCGAGGCTTTCCCACGAGGCTTTCCCATGAGGCTTTCCCACAGGGCTGTCCCACGTGCCACCGTGGTGTGAGTTGATCCTCTGCTTGAAAGTCGACGCAGTGCAGGGAAAACAGGTTTCCGTGAAATGGACTGAGACATCTGGGGGACTCTGGGAATGGTGGCACGACCCTGGAGTTCCTCTCACCTTTCCTGAGGAGAGCGCCTCCTCTTGAGATGTGACGGGAACACCGGGTATTCTATCCCGACCACGCAGTGAAAGGATCCCTCCTCTCGAGCAAGGAGGCGGAAACGGGGCTCCTCTGGTTGTGGGCGGGATTCTCGTGCTTCCTCTCGAGTGGAGACGGGTATGTCGGGGAACTTCTTGAGTTGCAGTAAGTGTGTGAAGGGCCCTTTGGAAGTTCCAGAGGTAAGGTGTGATTAGCCTCGAGATACCTCAGCGGAAATGGGCCTCATCTCGCCTGGAGGGGAGAACCTCCTGGATTTTCTCGAATTGTGGCAGGTGCTCTCGACTTACGATGGGGACCTCAGGGACCCGCTCTGGTGGCATCAGGAAATGCCATTCCCCATGCGAGTTGCTCGGGGGCATCTCGGGATTCCTCTCCCGTCGATTCCGGGGCCTGAGACCTCGTGTGGAGTCAGTGCCGGAACCTGAGGATTTCTCTCCAGTGCTGACATGGATCTTGGGGTACTTCTGGAGTCTCCCCAGGGGAGTCAGTCCTCTTCTCGAGTGGGGGCATGCACGTGCGCGTGCCTCTCGAGCTGTAGCATTAGTGTCGCGCTTCCATTCGCGTGGATCAAGGGATCTGTGGCTTTCCCTCGAGACTTTCCCACGAGGCTTTCCCACGACGCTTTCCCACAGGGCTGTCCCACGTGCCACCGTGGTGTGAGTCGATCCTCAGCTTGAATGTCGACGCAGTGCTGGGAAAACAGGTTTCCCTGGAATGGACGGAGACATCTGGGGGACTCTGGGAATGGTGGCACGACACTGGAGTTCCTCTCGCCTTTCTTGTTGAGAGAGCCTCCTCTTGAGATGCGACGGAAATGCCGGGAATTCTTTCCCGACCACGCAGGGAAAGGATCCCTCCTCTCGAGCTAGGAGGCAGAAACGGTGTTGCTCTGGATGTGGGCGGGACTCCCGTGCTTCCTCTCGAGTGGAGACCGGTATGTCGGGGAACTTCTGAGTTGCAGCAAGGGTGTGAAGGACCCTTTTAAGTTCTAAAGGTTAGGTGTGATTAGCCTTGAGACGCCTCAGCGAAAATGGGCCTCATCTCGCCTGGATGGGAGAACCTCCTGGATTTTCTCGAGTTGCGGCAGGTGCTCTCAACTTACGACGGGGACCGCAAGGACCCCCTCCGGTAGCCTCAGGAAAGGCCAGTCCCCATGCGAGTTGCTCGATGGCCTCTCGGGTTTCCTCTCCCTTAGATGCTGGGGCCTAAGAGCTTGTGTGGAGTCAGTCCCGGAACCTGAGGATTCCTCTCCAGTGCTGACCTGGATCTTGGGGTACTTCTGGAGTCTCCCCAGGCAAGTCAGTCTTCGTCTCGAGTGGGGGAATGCACGTGAGCTTTCCTTCCGAGCTGTAGCAGCAGTGTCGCGCTTCCCTTCGCGTGGATCTAGGGATCTGTTGCTTTCCCTCGAGGCTTTCCCATGAGGATTTCCCACGAGGCTTTCCCACAGGGCTGTCCCACGTGCCACCGTGGTGTGTGTCGATCCTCGGCTTGAAAGTGGAGGCAGTGCAGGGAAAACAGTTTTCCCTGGAATGGACGGAGACATCAGGGGGACTCTGGGAATGGTGGCACGACCCTGGAGTTCCTCTCGCCTTTCCTGTGGAGAGCGCCTCCTCTTGAGATGCTACGGAAACGCCGGGAATTCTTTCCCGACCACGCAGGGAAAGGATCCTTCCGCTCGAGCTAGGAGGCGGACATGGGGCTCCTCTGGATGTGGGTGGGACTATCGTGCTTCCTCTCGAGTGGAGACGGGTATGTCAGGCAACTTCTTGAGTTGCAGCAAGGGTGTGAAGGACCCTTTGGAAGTTCCAGAAGTTAGGTGTCATTAGCCTCGAGAGGCCTGAGGGCAAATGGGCCTCATCTCGCCTGGAGGGGAGAACCTCCTGGATTTTCTCGAGTTGCCCCAGGTGCTCTCGACTTACGACGGGGACATCAGGGACCCGCTCTGGTGGCCTCAGGAAAGGCCAGTCCCCATGCGAGTTGCTCGGGGGCCTCTCGGGATTCCTCTCCCGTCGATGCCGGGCCTAAGACCTTGTGTGGAGTCGGTGCCCGAAACTGAGGATTCCTCTCCATTGCTGACATGGATCTTGGGGTACTTCTGGAGTCTCCCCAGGGGAGTCAGTCCTCCTCTCGAGTGGGGGCATGCACGTGTGCTTTCCTCCCAGCTGTAGCAGCAGTGTCACGCTTCCCTTCCCATGGATCAAGGGATCTGTGGCTTTCCTTCGAGGCATTCCCACGAGGCTTTCCCACGAGGCTTTCCCACGAGGCTTTCCCACAGGGCTGTCCCACGTGCCACCGTGGTTTGAGTCTATCCTCGGCTTGAAAGTCGAGGCAGTGCAGGGAAAACAGGTTTCTCTGGAATGGACTGAGATGTCTGGGGGACTCTGGGAATGGTGGCAGGACCCTGGAGTTCCTCTTGCCATTCCTGTGGAGAGTGCCTCCTCTTGAGATGCGACGGAAACGCCGGGAATTCTTTCCCGACCACGCAGGGAAAGGATCCCTCCTCTCGAGCTAGGAGGCGGAAACGATGCTCCTCTGGATGTGGGCGGGACTCTCGTGCTTCCTCTCGAGTGGAGACGGGTATGTCGGGGAACTTCTTGAGTTGCAGCAAGGGTGTGAATGACCCTTTGGAAGTTCCAGAGGTTAGGTGTGATTAGCCTCGAGACGCCTCAGCGGAAATGGGCCTCATCTCGCCTGGAGGGCAGAACCTCCTGGATTTTCTCGAGTTGCGGCAGGTGCTCTCGACTTACGATGGGGACTTCAGGGACCTGCTCTGGTGGCATCAGGAAAGGCCAGTCCCCATGCGAGTTGCTCGGCGGCATCTGGGGATTCCTCTCCCGTCGATGCTGGGGCCTAAGATCTTGTGTGGAGTCGGTGCCGGAACCTGAGGATTCCTGTCCAGTGCTGACATGGATCTTCGGGTACTTCTGGAGTCTCCCCAGGGGAGTCAGTCCTCGTCTCGAGTGGGGGCATGCACGTGTGCTATCCTCCCCAGCTGTAGCAGCAGTTTCGCGCTTCCCTTCGCGTGGATCAAGGTATCTGTGGCTTTCCCTCATGGCTTTCCCTCGAGGCTTTCCCACGAGGCTTTCCCACAGGGCTGTCCCACGTGCCAACCTGGTGTGAGTCGATCCTCGGCTTGAAAGTCGAGGCAGTGCAGGGAAAACAGGTTTCCCTGGAATGGACTGAGACATCTGGGGGACTCTGGGAATGGTGGCACGACCCTGGAGTTCCTCTCGCCTTTCCTGTGGAGAGCGCCTCCTCTTGAGAAGCGACGGGAACGCAGCGAATTCTTTCCCCAACACGCATGGAAAGGATCCCTCCTCTCGAGCTAGGAGGCAAAAATGGGGCTCCTCTGGATGTGGGCGGGACTCTCGTTCTTCCTCTCGAGTATAGACGGGTATGTCGGGGAATTTCTTGAGTTGCAGCAAGGGTGTGAAGGACCCTTTGGAAGTTCCAGATGTCACATGTGATTAGCCTCGAGACACCTCAGCGGAAATGGTCCTCATCTCGCCTGGAGGGGAAAACCTCCTGGATTTTCCCGAGTTGCGGCAGGTGCTCTCGAGTTACGACGGGGACCACAGGGACCCGCTCTGGTGGCCTCAGAAAGGCCAGTCTACATGCGAGTTGCTCGGGGGCCTCTCGGGATTCCTCTCCCGTCAATGCCGGTGCCTAAGACCTTTTGTGGAGTTGGTGCCGGAACCTGAGGATTCCTCTCCAGTGCTGAAATGGATCTTGGGGTACTTCTGGAGTCTCCCCAGGGGAGTCAGTCCTCTTCTCGAGAGGGGTATGCACGTGCCCTTTCCTCCCAAGCTGTGGCAGCTGTATGGCGCTTCCCTTCGCGTGGATCAAGGGATCTGTGGCTTTCCATCGAGGCTTTCCCAGGAAGCTTTCCAGGAGGCTTTCCCACGAGGCTATCCCTCGAAGCTTTCCCACAGGGCTGTCCCACGTGCCAGCGTGGTGTGAGTCGATAATCGGCTTGAAAGTCGAGGCAGTGCAGGGAAAACAGGTTTCCCTGGAATGGACTGAGAAATCTGGCGCCTCTGCGAATGGTGGCACGTCCCTGGAGTTCCTCTCGCCTTTCTTGTGGAGAGCGCCTCCTCTTGAGAAGCGACGGGAACGCCGGGAATTCTTTCCCCACCACGCAGGGAAAGGATCCCTCCTCTCGAGCTAGGAGGCGGACACGGGGCTCCTCTGGATGTGGGCGGAACTCTCGTGCTTCCTCTCGAGTGGAGACGGTTATGTCAGGGAACTTCTTGAGTTGCAGAAAGGGTGTGAAGGACCCTTTGGAAGTTCCAGAGGATAGGAGTGATTAGCCTGAAGAAGCCTCAGCGCAAATGGGCCTCATCTCGCCTGGAGGGGAGAACCTCCTGGATTTTCTCGAGTTGCGGCAGGTGCTCTCGACTTACGACGGGGACCTCAGGGACCCGCTCTGGTGGCCTCAGGAAAGGCTAGTCCCCATGCGAGTTGCTCGGTGGCCTCTCGGGATTTTTCTCCCGTCGATACCGGGGCCTAAGATCTTGTGTGGAGTCGGTGCCGGAACCTGAGGATTCCGCTCCAGTGCGGACATGGATCTTGGGGTACGTCTGGAGTCTCCCCAGGAGAGTCAGTCCTCGTCTCGAGTGGGGGCATGCACGTGCGCTTTCCTCCCGAGCTGAAGCAGCAGTGTCACGCTTCCCTTCTCGTGGATCAAGGGATCTGTGGCTTTCCCTTGAGGCTTTCCCAGGAGGCTTTCCGACGAAGTTTTCCCACACGGCTGTCCCACGTGCCACCGTGGTGTGAGTCGATCCTCGGCTTGAAAGTCGAGGCAGTGCAGGGAAAACAGGTTTCCCTGGAATGGACTGAGACATCTGGGGGACTCTGGGAATGGTGGCACGACCCTGGAGTTCCTCTCGCCTTTCCTGTGGAGAGCGCCTTCTCTTGAGATGCGACGGGAACGCGGGGAATTCTTTCCCGACCACGCAGGGAAAGGATCCCTCCTCTCAAGCTAGGAGGCGGAAATGGGGCTCCTCTGGATGTGGGCGGGACTCTCGTGCTACCTCTCAAGTGGAGACGGCTATGTCGGGGAACTTCTTGTGTTGCAGCAAGGGTGTGAAGGACCCTTTAGAAGTTCCAGATGTTAGATGTGATTAGCCTCGAGACGCCTCAGCGGAAATGGGCCTCATATCGCCTGGAGGGGAGAACCTCCTGGATTTTCTCGAGTTGCGGCAGGTGCTCTCGACTTAGAACGGGCACCTCAGGGACCCAATCTCGTGGCATGAGGAAAGGCCAGTTCCCAAGCGAGTTGCTCGGGGGCCTCTCGGGATTCCTCTCCCGTCGATGCCGGGGCCTAAGACCTTGTGTGGAGTCAGTGCCGGAACCTGAGGATTCCTCTCGAGTGCTGACATGGATCTTGGGGTACTTCTGTAGTCTCCCCAGGGGAGTCAGTCCACGTCTCGAGTGGGGGCATACACGTGCGCTTTCCTCCCGAGCTGTAGCAGCAGTGTCGCGTTTCCCTTCACGTGGACAAGGGATCTGTGGCTTTTCCTCGAGGCTTTCCCACGAGGCTTTCCCAGGAGGCTTTCCCACAGGCTTTCGGACAGGGCTGTACCATCTGCCTCCGTGGTGTGAGTCAATCCTCGGATTGAAAGTCAAGGCATTGCAGGGAAAAGAGGTTTCCCTGGAATGGACTGAGAAATCTGGCGCCTCTGGGAATGGTGGCACGACCCTGGAGTTCCTCTCGCCTTTCCTGTGGAGAGCGCCTCCTCTTGAGATGCGAAGGGAACACCGGGAATTCTTTCCCGACCACGCAAGGAAAGGATCCCTCCTCTCGAGCTAGGAGGCGGAAACGGGGCTCCTCCGGATGTAGGCGGGATTCTCGTGCTTCCTCTCGAGTGGAGACGGGTATGTCGGGGAACTTCTTGAGTTGCAGCCAGGGTGTGAATGAGCCTTTGGTAGTTCCAGAGATCAGGTGTGATTCGCCTGGACACGCCTCAGCGGAAATGGGCCTCATCTCGCCTGGAGGGGAGAACCTCCTGGATTTTCTCGATTTGCGGCAGGTGCTCTCGACTTACAACGGGGACCTCAGGGACCCGCTCTGGTGGCCTCAGGAAAACCCAGTGCACATGCGAGTTGCTCGGGGACCTCTCGGGATTCCTCTCACTTGGATGCTGGGGCCTAAGCCCTTGTGTGGAGTCGGTGCCGGAACCTGAGTGTTCCTCTCCCTGATGACATGGATCTTGGGGTACTTCTGCAGTCTCCCCAGGGGAGTCAGTCCCCGTCTCGAGTGGGGGCATGCACGTGCGCTTTCCTCCTGAGCCGTAGCAGCAGTGTCATGCTTCCCTACGCGTGGATCAAGGGATCTGTGGCTTTCCCTCGAGGCTTTCGCACGAGGCTTTCCCCACAGGGCTGTCCCACGTGCCACCGTGGTGTGAGTCGATCCTCGGCTTGAAAGTCGAGGCAGTGCACGGAAAACAGTTTTCCCTGGAATGGACTGAGACATCCAGGGTACTCTGGGAATGGTGGCACGACCCTGGAGTCCTCTCGCCTATCCTGTGGAGAGCGCCTCCTGTTGAGATGCAACGGAAACGCCGGTAATTCTTTCCCGACCACGCTGGGAAAGGATCCCTCCTCTCGAGCTAGGAGGTGGAAACGGGGGCTCCTTTGGATGTGGGCGGAACTCTCGTGCTTCCTCTCTAGTGGAGACGGGTATGTCTGGGAACTTCTTGAGTTGCAGCAAGGGTGTGAAGGACCCTTTGGAAGTTCCAGATGTTAGATGTGATTAGCCTCGAGACGCCTCAGCGGAAATGGGCCTCATCTCGCCTGGAGGGGAGAACCTCCTGGATTTTCTCGAGTTGCCTCAGGTGCTCTCGACTTACGACGGGGACCTCAGGGACCCGCTGTGGTGGCCTCAGGAAAGGCCAGTCCCCATGCGAGATGCTTGGGGGCCTCTCGGGATTCCTGTCCCGTCGATGCCGGGTCCTAAGACCTTGTGTGGAGTCGGTGCCGGAACCTGAGGATTCCTCTCCAGTGCTGACATGGATCTTGGGGTACTACTGGAGTCTCCCCAGGGGAGTCAGTCCTCGTCTCGAGTGGGGGCATGCACGTGCGCTTTCCTCCCGAGCTGTAGCAGCAGTGTCACGCTTCCCTTTCGCGTGGATCAAGGGATCTGTGGCTTTCCGCTCGAGGCTTTTCCACGAGGCTTTCCCACAGTGGCTTCCCACAGGGCTGTCCACGTGCCATCCGTGGTGTGAGTCGATCCTCGGCTTGAAAGTCGAGGCAGTGCAGGGAAAACAGGTTTCCCTGGAATGGACTGAGACATCTGGGGGACTCTGGGAATGGTGGCACGATCCCTGGAGTTCCTCTCGCCTTTCCTGTGGAGAGCGCGCTCCTCTTGAGATGAGACGGAACGCGGGAATTCTTTCCCGACCACGCAGTGAAAGGATCCTCCTCTCGAGCCTATGCAGGCGGAAACGAGGCTCCTCTGGATGTGGGCTGGACTGCTCGGCTTCCTCTCGAGTGGAGACGGGTATGTCGGGGAACTTCTTGAGTTGCAGCAAGGGTGTGAAGGACCCTTTGGAAGTTCCAGGTTTAAGGTGTGATTACCTGGGGAGTGCCTCAGAGGAAATGGGCCTCATCTCAGCCTAGGAGGGGAGAACCTCCTGATTTTCTGAGTTGCGGCAGGGCTCTCGACTTACGACCGGACCTCAGGACCCCGCTCTGGTGCCTCAGGAAGGCCAGTCCCCATGCGAGTATCCGGGGACCTCTCGGTATTTCCTCTCCGTCGATGCCGGGGCCTAAGGCCTTGTGGACTCAGGTGCCGAACCTGAGGATTCCTCTCCAGTGCGACATGTATCTGGGGTCTTCTGGAGTCTCCCCCAGGGGAGTGTAGTCCTCGTCTCGAGTCGCCTGCACGTCGCTTTCCTGCCGACTGAAGCGCAGTGTCACGCTTCCCTTCGCGTGGATCAATGTGGCTTTTCCTTTCCCTCGAGGCTTTTCCCACGAGCTTTCCCACGAGGCTTTCCCACAGGGCTGTCCCACGTGCCACCGTGGTGTGAGTTCAATCCTCGGCTTGAAAGTCGAGGCCAGTGCAGGGAAAACAGGTTTCCCTGGAAATGGACTGAGACATCTGGGGGACTCTTGGAATGGTGGCACGACCCCTGGAGTCTCCTCTCAGCCTTTCTAGAGTGGAGAGCGCCTCCTCTTGAGATTGCAACGGGAACAGCCGGGATATCTTTCCCGACCACGCAGTGAAAGGATCCCTCCTCTCGAGCAAGGAGGCGGAAACGGGGCTCCTCTGGTTGTGGGCGGGATTCTCGTGCTTCCTCTCGAGTGGAGACGGGTATGTCGGGGAACTTCTTGAGTTGCAGTAAGTGTGTGAAGGGCCCCTTTGGAAGTTCCAGAGTAAGGTGTGATTAGCCTCGAGATACCTCAGCGGAAATGGGCCTCATCTCGCCTGGAGGGGAGAACCTCCTGGATTTTCTCGAATTGTGGGCAGGTGCTCTCGACTTACGATGGGGACCTCAGGGACCCGCTCTGGTGGCATCAGGAAATGCCATTCCCCATGCGAGTTGCTCGGGGCATCTCGGGATTCCTCTCCGTCGATCCGGGGCCTGAGACCTCGTGTGGAGTCAGTGCCGGAACCTGAGGATTTCTCTCCAGTGCTGACATGGATCTTGGGGTACTTCTGGAGTCTCCCCAGGGGAGTCAGTCCTCTTCTCGAGTGGGGGCATGCACGTGCGCGTGCCTCTCGAGCTGTAGCATTAGTGTCGCGCTTCCATTCGCGTGGATCAAGGGATCTGTGGCTTTCCCTCGAGACTTTCCCACGAGGCTTTCCACGACGCTTTCCCACAGGGCTGTCCCACGTGCCACCGTGGTGTGAGTCGATCCTCAGCTTGAATGTCGACGCAGTGCTGGGAAAACAGGTTTCCCTGGAATGGACGGAGACATCTGGGGGACTCTGGAATGGTGGCACGACACTGGAGTTCCTCTCGCCTTTCTTGTTGAGAGAGCCTCCTCTTGAGATGCGACGGAAAATGCCGGGAATTCTTTCCGACGACGCAGGGAAAGGATCCCTCCTCTCGAGCTAGGAGGCAGAAACGGGTTGCTCTGGATGTGGGCGGGACTCCCGTGCTTCCTCTCGAGTGGAGACCGGTATGTCGGGGAACTTCTGAGTTGCAGCAAGGGTGTGAAGGACCTTTTAAGTTCTAAAGGTTAGGTGTGATTAGCCTTGAGACGCCTCAGCGAAAATGGGCCTCATCTCGCCTGGATGGGAGAACCTCCTGGATTTTCTCGAGTTGCGGCAGGTGCTCTCAACTTACGACGGGGACCGCAAGGACCCCCTCCGGTAGCCTCAGGAAAGGCCAGTCCCCATGCGAGTTGCTCGATGGCCTCTCGGGTTTCCTCTCCCTTAGATGCTGGGGCCTAAGAGCTTGTGTGGAGTCAGTCCGGAACCTGAGGATTCCTCTCCAGTGCTGACCTGGATCT
>NW_017218503.1:0-11874 GCF_001704415.2 Capra hircus | reverse complement strand
CGAGGATGCTCTGCCATAGGCGAGCCTTGCCGCAGACTTGCCTTGCTTTAAGGCTCCTCCCCCGAAGGAGCAGGCCTGGTGAGGCTCGGGAGACTGCGCCTTCCTGGCTTCAGCTCTACCCCTGCCTTGCCTTTGCACTTAGGTCCAGCGTCCTTGAGGAGGGCTTAGGGCTGGTGGGTTGCACACTGCCAAGGGCTCAGCAGGGAAAGCTCTGTCAGAGGGAAGCGAAGGGCAACAGCAGGGCTCCTTCAGCGGTTTCTTGGCCGCCCAGACAAAGCTCCGCACGGAGAGCACCAGGTTCCAAGGGCCCCTGGCTGGGTTTTGCCCCCACACACCAGAGGCTGACTCCTTGGGTGCCTAGAAAGTGTGTGAGAGACGTAGGTTCCCTAGCACTCTCCTCCCCAGCAGAGACATGTGCAGGTGGTTGGGGCCTGATCCTGCGTGTCTGGGTTCCTGCCCACAGCCCAACTCAGGGGAAGCAGCCCCTGAGGCAAGACCTGCTGGAGGAGCCCTGCGCGCCCGCCTGATAGGCGAGTGCACAGCCAGCAGGAAGCGAGCCTCCTCGGGGAAGAGGAGGCAGCCGCCCGTCAAGAGGAAAGCCCTGCTTGCACGGAGCTAAGTGCGCCTCCAGTACGGCAGAGCTCTAGCTCTGCTCAGAGCCCCGATCTGGCAGAGTTCCTGGCGCGAGGCTGCTCTGCCGGGGGCTAGCCTTGCCCAGACTTGCCTTGCTTTTAGGCTGCCTCTCCAGGAAGGAGCAGGCAGCAGGAGCCTGGGAGTCGCCACTGGCGCCTTTCTTGCCTCAGCTCCAATCCTGCCTTGCCTTTGCACTTAGGTCCCAGTCCTCCTTAAGGAGAGCTTAGGGGCTGGTGGGTTGCACACTGCCAAGGGCTCCAGCAGTGAGAATTCTGTCAGAGGGAAGGGAAGGCAACTGCAGGGCTCCTCCAGCGGTTGCTTGGCCGCCCAGATTCAGCGCCACACGGAGAGCACCAGGCCCCCGGCTGGCTGGGTTTCAGCCCCGCACACACGGAGGCTGATTCCTTGGGTGCCCAGAAAGTGTATGACAGACGTAGGTTCCCTAGCACTCTCCTCCCCAGCAGAGACATGTGCAGGTGTTTGGGGCCTGATCCTGCGTGTCTGGGTTCCTGCCCACAGCCCCAACTCAGGGGAAGCAGCCCCTGAGGCAAGACCTGCTGGAGGAGCCCTGCGCCCCGCCTGATAGGCGAGTGCACAGCCAGCAGGGAAGCGAGCCTCCTCGGGGGAAGAGGAGGCAGCAAGTCCCCGTCAAGCTGAAATCCCTGCTTACACGAAGCTAAGTGCGACTCCAGTACGGCAGATCTCTAGCTCTGTTCAGAGGCCCGATCTGGCAGAGTTCCTGGCACCAAGATGCTCTGCCATAGGCGAGCCTTGCGCAGACTTGCCTTGCTTTAAGGCTCCCTCCCCAGGAAGGAGCAGGCTGTGTGAGGCTCGGAAACGCCACTGGCGCCTTCCTGGCTTCAGCTCTACCCCTGCCTTGCCTTTGCACTTAGGTCCCAAGCGTCCTTGAGGAGGGCTTAGGGGCTGGTGGGTTGCACACTGCCAAGGGCTCCAGCAGTGAAAGCTCTGTCAGAGGGAAGCGAAGGGCAACAGCAGGGCTCCTTCAGCGGTTCCTTGGCCGCCCAGACAAAGCTCCGCACGGAGAGCACCAGGTTCCAAGGGCCCCTGGCTGGGTTTTGCATCCCCACACTCCCAGAGGCTGACTCCGTGGGTGCCTAGAAAGTGTGTGAGAGACGTAGGTTCCCTAGCACTCTCCTCCCCAGCAGAGACATGTGCAGGTGGTTGGGGCCTTATCCTGCGTGTCTGGGTTCCCGCCCACAGCCTCAACTCAGGGGAAGCAGCCCCTGAGGCAAGACCTGCTGGAGGAGCCCTGCGCGCCCGCCTGATAGGCGAGAGCACAGCCAGCAGTGTAGCGAGCCTCCTCGGGAGAAGAGGAGGCAGCCGAGCCCAGTCAAGAGGAAAGCCCTGCTTGCACGGAGCTAAGTGGGCCTCCAGTACGGCAGAGCTCTAGCTCTGCTCAGAGCCCCGATCTGGCAGAGTTTCTGGCGCGAGGCTGCTCGGCCGGGGGCTCGCCTTGCCCAGACTTGCCTTGCTTTTAGGCTCCCTCCCCAGGAAGGAGCTGTCTGAGCGAGCCTGGGAGACGCCACTGGTGCCTTCCTTGCCTCAGCTCCAATCCTGCCTTGCCTTTGCACATAGGTGCCAGGCGTTGGGAGGGCTTAGGGGTGGTGGGTTGCACACTGCCAAGGGCTTCAGCAGTGAGAGAGCTCTGTCAGAGGGAAGGGAAGGGCAACTGCAGGGCTCCTCCAGCGGTTTCTAGGCCGCCTAGAATCAGCGCCGCACCGAGAGCACCAGGCTCCCAGGGCCCCTGGCTGGGGTTTTCAGCCCCGCACACACGGAGGCTGATTCCTTGGGTGCCCAGAAAGTGTATGACAGACGTAGGTTCCCTAGCACTCTCCTCCCCAGCAGAGACATGTGCAGGTGGTTTGGGCCTGATCCTGCGTGTCTGGGTTCCTGCCCACAGCCCCAACTCAGGGGAAGCAGCCCCTGAGGCAAGACCTGCTGGAGGAGCCCTGCGCCCCCGCCTGATAGGCGAGTGCACAGCCAGCAGGGAAGCGAGCCTCCTCGGGGGAAGAGGAGGCAGCCCAGCCCCGTCAAGTTGAAAGCCCTGCTTGCACGGAGCTAAGTGCGCCTCCAGTACGGCAGAGCTCTAGCTCTGCTCAGAGCCCCGATCTGGCAGAGTTCCTGGCGCGAGGCTGCTCTGCCGGGGGGCTAGCCTTGCCCAGACTTGCCTTGCTTTTAGGCTGCCTCTCCAGGAAGGAGCAGGCAGCAGGAGCCTGGGAGTCGCCACTGGCGCCTTTCTTGCCTCAGCTCCAATCCTGCCTTGCCTTTGCACTTAGGTCCCAGTCCTCCTTAAGGAGAGCTTAGGGGCTGGTGGGTTGCACACTGCCAAGGGCTCCAGCAGTGAGAATTCTGTCAGAGGGAAGGGAAGGGCAACTGCAGGGCTCCTCCAGCGGTTGCTTGGCCGCCCAGATTCAGCGCCACACGGAGAGCACCAGGCTCCCAGGGCCCCTGGCTGGGGTTTTCAGCCCCGCACACACGGAGGCTGATTCCTTGGGTGCCCAGAAAGTGTATGACAGACGTAGGTTCCCTAGCACTCTCCTCCCCAGCAGAGACATGTGCAGGTGTTTGGGGCCTGATCCTGCGTGTCTGGGTTCCTGCCCACAGCCCCAACTCAGGGGAAGCAGCCCCTGAGGCAAGACCTGCTGGAGGAGCCCTGCGCCCCGCCTGATAGGCGAGTGCACAGCCAGCAGGGAAGCGAGCCTCCTCGGGGGAAGAGGAGGCAGCAAGTCCCCGTCAAGCTGAAATCCCTGCTTACACGAAGCTAAGTGCGACTCCAGTACGGCAGATCTCTAGCTCTGTTCAGAGGCCCGATCTGGCAGAGTTCCTGGCACCAAGATGCTCTGCCATAGGCGAGCCTTGCGCAGACTTGCCTTGCTTTAAGGCTCCTCCCCAGGAAGGAGCAGGCTGTGTGAGGCTCGGAAACGCCACTGGCGCCTTCCTGGCTTCAGCTCTACCCCTGCCTTGCCTTTGCACTTAGGTCCCAAGCGTCCTTGAGGAGGGCTTAGGGGCTGGTGGGTTGCACACTGCCAAGGGCTCCAGCAGTGAAAGCTCTGTCAGAGGGAAGCGAAGGGCAACAGCAGGGCTCCTTCAGCGGTTCCTTGGCCGCCCAGACAAAGCTCCGCACGGAGAGCACCAGGTTCCAAGGGCCCCTGGCTGGGTTTTGCATCCCCACACTCCAGAGGCTGACTCCGTGGGTGCCTAGAAAGTGTGTGAGAGACGTAGGTTCCCTAGCACTCTCCTCCCCAGCAGAGACATGTGCAGGTGGTTGGGGCCTTATCCTGCGTGTCTGGGTTCCGCCCACAGCCCAACTCAGGGGAAGCAGCCCCTGAGGCAAGACCTGCTGGAGGAGCCCTGCGCGCCCGCCTGATAGGCGAGAGCACAGCCAGCAGTGTAGCGAGCCTCCTCGGAGAAGAGGAGGCAGCCGAGCCCAGTCAAGAGGAAAGCCCTGCTTGCACGGAGCTAAGTGGCCTCCAGTACGGCAGAGCTCTAGCTCTGCTCAGAGCCCCGATCTGGCAGAGTTCCTGGCGCGAGGCTGCTCTGCCGGGGGCTAGCCTTGCCCAGACTTGCCTTGCTTTTAGGCTGCCTCCCAGGAAGGAGCAGGCAGCGAGCCTGGGAGTCGCCACTGGCGCCTTTCTTGCCTCAGCTCCAATCCTGCCTTGCCTTTGCACTTAGGTCCCAGTCCTCCTTAAGGAGAGCTTAGGGGCTGGTGGGTTGCACACTGCCAAGGGCTCCAGCAGTGAGAATTCTGTCAGAGGGAAGGAAGGGCAACTGCAGGGCTCCTCCAGCGGTTGCTTGGCCGCCAGATCAGCGCCACACGGAGAGCACCAGGCTCCCAGGTCCCTGGCTGGGGTTTTCAGCCCCGCACACACGGAGGCTGATTCCTTGGGTGCCCAGAAAGTGTATGACAGACGTAGGTTCCCTAGCACTCTCCTCCCCAGCAGAGACATGTGCAGGTGTTTGGGCCTGATCCTGCGTGTCTGGGTTCCTGCCCACAGCCCCAACTCAGGGGAAGCAGCCCCTGAGGCAAGACCTGCTGGAGGAGCCCTGCGCCCCGCCTGATAGGCGAGTGCACAGCCAGCAGGGAAGCGAGCCTCCTCGGGGGAAGAGGAGGCAGCAAGTCCCGTCAAGCTGAAATCCCTGCTTACACGAAGCTAAGTGCGACTCCAGTACGGCAGATCTCTAGCTCTGTTCAGAGGCCCGATCTGGCAGAGTTCCTGGCCAAGATGCTCTGCCATAGGCGAGCCTTGCGCAGACTTGCCTTGCTTTAAGGCTCCCTCCCCAGGAAGGAGCAGGCTGTGTGAGGCTCGGACGCCACTGGCGCCTTCCTGGCTTCAGCTCTACCCTGCCTTGCCTTTGCACTTAGGTCCCAAGCGTCCTTGAGGAGGGCTTAGGGGCTGGTGGGTTGCACACTGCCAAGGGCTCCAGCAGTGAAAGCTCTGTCAGAGGGAAGCGAAGGGCAACAGCAGGGCTCCTTCAGCGGTGCCCAGCACCAAAGTTTTGTATGACTCCTTGGGTGCCAGACGTAGGTTCCCTAGCACTCTCCTCCCCAGCAGAGACATGTGCAGGTGGTTGGGGGCCTGATCCTGCGTGTCTGGGTTCCCTGCCCACAGCCCCAACTCAGGGGAAGCAGCCCCTGAGGCAAGACCTGCTGGAGGAGCCCTGCGCCCCGCCTGATAGGCGAGTGCACAGCCAGCAGGGAAGCGAGCCTCCTCGGGGAAGAGGAGGCAGCCCAGCCCCGTCAAGTTGAAAGCCCTGCTTGCACGGAGCTAAGTGCGCCTCCAGTACGGCAGAGCTCTAGCTCTGCTCAGAGCCCCGATCTGGCAGAGTTCCTGGCGCGAGGCTGCTCTGCCGGGGGCTAGCCTTGCCCAGACTTGCCTTGCTTTTAGGCTGCCTCTCCAGGAAGGAGCAGGCAGCAGGAGCCTGGGAGTCGCCACTGGCGCCTTTCTTGCCTCAGCTCCAATCCTGCCTTGCCTTTGCACTTAGGTCCCAGTCCTCCTTAAGGAGAGCTTAGGGGCTGGTGGGTTGCACACTGCCAAGGGCTCCAGCAGTGAGAATTCTGTCAGAGGGAAGGGAAGGGCAACTGCAGGGCTCCTCCAGCGGTTGCTTGGCCGCCCAGATTCAGCGCCACACGGAGAGCACCAGGCTCCCAGGTCCCCTGGCTGGGGTTTTCAGCCCCGCACACACGGAGGCTGATTCCTTGGGTGCCCAGAAAGTGTATGACAGACGTAGGTTCCCTAGCACTCTCCTCCCCAGCAGAGACATGTGCAGGTGTTTGGGGCCTGATCCTGCGTGTCTGGGTTCCTGCCCACAGCCCCAACTCAGGGGAAGCAGCCCCTGAGGCAAGACCTGCTGGAGGAGCCCTGCGCCCCGCCTGATAGGCGAGTGCACAGCCAGCAGGGAAGCGAGCCTCCTCGGGGGAAGAGGAGGCAGCAAGTCCCCGTCAAGCTGAAATCCCTGCTTACACGAAGCTAAGTGCGACTCCAGTACGGCAGATCTCTAGCTCTGTTCAGAGGCCCGATCTGGCAGAGTTCCTGGCACCAAGATGCTCTGCCATAGGCGAGCCTTGCGCAGACTTGCCTTGCTTTAAGGCTCCCTCCCCAGGAAGGAGCAGGCTGTGTGAGGCTCGGAAACGCCACTGGCGCCTTCCTGGCTTCAGCTCTACCCCTGCCTTGCCTTTGCACTTAGGTCCCAAGCGTCCTTGAGGAGGGCTTAGGGGCTGGTGGGTTGCACACTGCCAAGGGCTCCAGCAGTGAAAGCTCTGTCAGAGGGAAGCGAAGGGCAACAGCAGGGCTCCTTCAGCGGTTCCTTGGCCGCCCAGACAAAGCTCCGCACGGAGAGCACCAGGTTCCAAGGGCCCCTGGCTGGGTTTTGCATCCCCACACTCCCAGAGGCTGACTCCGTGGGTGCCTAGAAAGTGTGTGAGAGACGTAGGTTCCCTAGCACTCTCCTCCCCAGCAGAGACATGTGCAGGTGGTTGGGGCCTTATCCTGCGTGTCTGGGTTCCCGCCCACAGCCTCAACTCAGGGGAAGCAGCCCCTGAGGCAAGACCTGCTGGAGGAGCCCTGCGCCCCCGCCTGATAGGCGAGAGCACAGCCAGCAGTGTAGCGAGCCTCCTCGGGAGAAGAGGAGGCAGCCGAGCCCAGTCAAGAGGAAAGCCCTGCTTGCACGGAGCTAAGTGGGCCTCCAGTACGGCAGAGCTCTAGCTCTGCTCAGAGCCCCGATCTGGCAGAGTTTCTGGCGCGAGGCTGCTCGGCCGGGGCTCGCCTTGCCCAGACTTGCCTTGCTTTTAGGCTCCCTCCCCAGGAAGGAGCTGTCTGAGCGAGCCTGGGAGACGCCACTGGTGCCTTCCTTGCCTCAGCTCCAATCCTGCCTTGCCTTTGCACATAGGTGCCAGGCGTGTTGGGGAGGGCTTAGGGGGTGGTGGGTTGCACACTGCCAAGGGCTTCAGCAGTGAGAGCTCTGTCAGAGGGAAGGGAAGGGCAACTGCAGGGCTCCTCCAGCGGTTTCTAGGCCGCCTAGAATCAGCGCCGCACCGAGAGCACCAGGCTCCCAGGGCCCCTGGCTGGGGTTTTCAGCCCCGCACACACGGAGGCTGATTCCTTGGGTGCCCAGAAAGTGTATGACAGACGTAGGTTCCCTAGCACTCTCCTCCCCAGCAGAGACATGTGCAGGTGTTTGGGGCCTGATCCTGCGTGTCTGGGTTCCTGCCCACAGCCCCAACTCAGGGGAAGCAGCCCCTGAGGCAAGACCTGCTGGAGGAGCCCTGCGCCCCCGCCTGATAGGCGAGTGCACAGCCAGCAGGGAAGCGAGCCTCCTCGGGGGAAGAGGAGGCAGCCCAGCCCCGTCAAGTTGAAAGCCCTGCTTGCACGGAGCTAAGTGCGCCTCCAGTACGGCAGAGCTCTAGCTCTGCTCAGAGCCCCGATCTGGCAGAGTTCCTGGCGCGAGGCTGCTCTGCCGGGGGCTAGCCTTGCCCAGACTTGCCTTGCTTTTAGGCTGCCTCTCCAGGAAGGAGCAGGCAGCAGGAGCCTGGGAGTCGCCACTGGCGCCTTTCTTGCCTCAGCTCCAATCCTGCCTTGCCTTTGCACTTAGGTCCCAGGAGGAGGGCTTAGGGGCTGGTGGGTTGCACACTGCCAAGGGCTCCAGCAGTGAGAGCTCTGTCAGAGGGAAGGGAAGGGCAACTGCAGGGCTCCTCCAGCGGTTGCTTGGCCCCAGATTCAGCGCCACCGGAGAGCACCAGGCTCCCAGGGCCCCTGGCTGGGGTTTTCAGCCCCGCACACACGGAGGCTGATTCCTTGGGTGCCCAGAAAGTGTATGACAGACGTAGGTTCCCTAGCACTCTCCTCCCCAGCAGACATGTGCAGGTGTTTGGGGCCTGATCCTGCGTGTCTGGGTTCCTGCCCACAGCCCCAACTCAGGGGAAGCAGCCCCTGAGGCAAGACCTGCTGGAGGAGCCCTGCGCCCCCGCCTGATAGGCGAGTGCACAGCCAGCAGGGAAGCGAGCCTCCTCGGGGGAAGAGGAGGCAGCAGCCCCGTCAAGCTGAAAGCCCTGCTTGCACGAAGCTAAGTGCGCCTCCAGTACGGCAGAGCTCTAGCTCTGCTCAGAGCCCGATCTGGCAGAGTTCCTGGCACCAAGATGCTCTGCCGGCGAGCCTTGCCAGACTTGCCTTGCTTTAAGGCTCCCTCCCCAGGAAGGAGCAGCTGTGTGAGGCTCGGAACGCCACTGGCGCCTTCCTGGCTCAGCTCCTCCCTGCCTTGCCTTTGCACTTAGGTCCCAGCGTCCTTGGGAGGGCTTAGGGGCTGGTGGGTTGCACACTGCCAAGGGCTCCAGCAGTGAGAGCTCTGTCAGAGGGAAGCGAAGGGCAACTGCAGGGCTCCTTCAGCGGTTCTTGGCCGCCCAGACTAAGCGCCGCACGGAGAGCACCAGGTTCCAAGGGCCCCTGGCTGGGTTTTGCATCCCCACACTCCCAGAGGCTGACTCCGTGGTGCCTAGAAAGTGTGTGACAGACGTAGGTTCCCTAGCACTCTCCTCCCCAGCAGAGACATGTGCAGGTGGTTGGGCCTGATCCTGCGTGTCTGGGTTCCGCCCACAGCCCAACTCAGGGGAAGCAGCCCCTGAGGCAAGACCTGCTGGAGGAGCCCTGCGCCCCCGCCTGATAGGCGAGAGCACAGCCAGCAGGGAAGCGAGCCTCCTCGGGGAAGAGGAGGCAGCCCAGCCCGTCAAGCGGAAAGCCCTGCTTGAACGGAGCTAAGTGCGCCTCCAGTACGGAAGAGCTCTAGCTCTGCTCAGACCCCCGATCTGGCAGAGTTCCTGGCGGGAGCTGCTCGGGGGCTAGCCTTGCCCAGACTTGCCTTGCTTTTAGGCTGCCTCTCCAGGAAGGAGCAGGCAGCAGGAGCCTGGGAGTCGCCACTGGCGCCTTTCTTGCCTCAGCTCCAATCCTGCCTTGCCTTTGCACTTAGGTCCCAGTCCTCCTTAAGGAGAGCTTAGGGCTGGTGGGTTGCACACTGCCAAGGGCTCCAGCAGTGAGAATTCTGTCAGAGGGAAGGAAGGGCAACTGCAGGGCTCCTTCAGCGGTTGCTTGGCCGCCCAGATTCAGCGCCACACGGAGAGCACCAGGCTCCCAGGGCCCCTGGCTGGGTTTTCAGCCCCGCACACACGGAGGCTGATTCCTTGGGTGCCAGAAAGTGTATGACAGACGTAGGTTCCCTAGCACTCTCCTCCCCAGCAGAGACATGTGCAGGTGTTTGGGCCTGATCCTGCGTGTCTGGGTTCCTGCCCACAGCCCCAACTCAGGGGAAGCAGCCCCTGAGGCAAGACCTGCTGGAGGAGCCCTGCGCCCCCCGCCTGATAGGCGAGTGCACAGCCAGCAGGGAAGCGAGCCTCCTCGGGGAAGAGGAGGCAGCAAGTCCCGTCAAGCTGAAATCCCTGCTTACACGAAGCTAAGTGCGACTCCAGTACGGCAGATCTCTAGCTCTGTTCAGAGGCCCGATCTGGCAGAGTTCCTGGCACCAAGATGCTCTGCCATAGGCGAGCCTTGCGCAGACTTGCCTTGCTTTAAGGCTCCCTCCCCAGGAAGGAGCAGGCTGTGTGAGGCTCGGAAACGCCACTGGCGCCTTCCTGGCTTCAGCTCTACCCCTGCCTTGCCTTTGCACTTAGGTCCCAAGCGTCCTTGAGGAGGGCTTAGGGGCTGGTGGGTTGCACACTGCCAAGGGCTCCAGCAGTGAAAGCTCTGTCAGAGGGAAGCGAAGGGCAACAGCAGGGCTCCTTCAGCGGTTCCTTGGCCGCCCAGACAAAGCTCCGCACGGAGAGCACCAGGTTCCAAGGGCCCCTGGCTGGGTTTTGCATCCCCCACACCCAGAGGCTGACTCCGTGGGTGCCTAGAAAGTGTGTGAGAGACGTAGGTTCCCTAGCACTCTCCTCCCCAGCAGAGACATGTGCAGGTGGTTGGGGCCTTATCCTGCGTGTCTGGGTTCCCGCCCACAGCCCCAACTCAGGGGAAGCAGCCCCTGAGGCAAGACCTGCTGGAGGAGCCCTGCGCCCGCCTGATAGGCGAGAGCACAGCCAGCAGTGTAGCGAGCCTCCTCGGGGGAAGAGGAGGCAGCCGAGCCCAGTCAAGAGGAAAGCCCTGCTTGCACGGAGCTAAGTGCCTCCAGTACGGCAGAGCTCTAGCTCTGCTCAGAGCCCCGATCTGGCAGAGTTTCTGGCGCGAGGCTGCTCTGCTCGCCTTGCCCAGACTTGCCTTGCTTTTAGGCTCCCTCCCCAGGAAGGAGCAGGCAGCGAGCCTGGGAGACGCCACTGGCGCCTTCCTGCCTCAGCTCCTCCTGCCTTGCCTTTGCACTTAGGTGCCAGGCGTCGTTGGGGAGGGCTTAGGGGGCTGGTGGGTTGCACACTGCCAAGGGCTCCAGCAGTGAAAGCTCTGTCAGAGGGAAGCGAAGGGCAACAGCAGGGCTCCTCCAGCGGTTGCTTGGCCGCCCAGACTAAGCGCCGCACGGAGAGCACCAGCCAGGGCCCCTGGCTGGTTTTTCATCCCCACACTCCCAGAGGCTGAGCCTAGAAGTGAGACGTATGTTCCCTAGCACTCTCCTCCCCAGCAGAGACATGTGTTTGGGAGGGCTTAGGGATCGCTGAGTTCCACACTTCCAAGGGCTCCAGCACTGAGAGCTCTGTCGACGGGAAGGGAAGGGCAACTGCAGAGCTCCTTCAGCTGTTGCTTGGCTGTCCAGACTCAGCGCCACATTGAGAGCACCATGCACCCAGGCCCCTGGGTGGTGTCTGCAGCCAGCAGGCTGGCGACTCACTTGTGGTCTCCCATCATTTGCCTGAAATACATAGGTTCCCTAATGCTCTTCTCCCCAGCAGAGCTGTGTGCAGGTTGTTGGGGCCTGCCCCTGCGTGTCTGGGTTCCCGCCCACAACCCCAGCTCAGGGGAAGTAACCCCTGAGCCAAGACCTGCAGGAGGCGAGGTATGGCTCCGCCTGGAAGCCGAGTGCACAGGACAAGTGGAAGGGAGCCTCCTCCGGGGAAGAGGAGGCAGCCCAGTCGCCTGCTGCTGCAAGCCTTGCTGGGGTGGAGCCGAGTGCGCCTCCAGTATGGCAGAGCTCCAGCTCCGCTGAGAGCCCTGATCTGGCAGAGTTCCTTGCGCGAGGCTGCTCTGCCTGGGGCGAGCCTTGCCCAGACTTGCCTGGCTTCTAGACTTCCTGCCCAGGAAGGAGCAGTCTGCACGAGGTTGGGAGACGCCACTGGCACCTTCCTGGCCTCAGCTCTGCTCCTGCCTTGCCTTTGCACCTAGGCCCCAGGCGTTCTTGTGGTGGCTTAGGGCCGGTGGCTTCCACACTGCCAAGGGCTCCAACAGTGAGAGCTCTGTTCGAGGGAAATGAAGGGTATATTTGGAATGCTCGTTTATCAGATGTGTGAGACCCACACCTTCACCCTCACCCGAGCCCCGAGCCCTTACCCCCCCCTCCTACCCCACCCTCCCAACCCTACTCCTTCCTCCCTAAAAGTGTGTGCACACGTGTAACCTAACACTCTCCTCCCCACAGAACAGTGCAGGTGTTCTGCCACTCCCCTTGTCGGTTCCCGCCACATCTAACCTCAACCCAGCAGCCCTGACGCCCTCAACCCTATACTTACCCTTGAAGTACGTACCTGCATCATCTTCGTTTTGGACACTTCCCATGCATAACAAAAGACAAGGTTGGAATGTTTCAAACATCGATCCA
>NW_017218502.1:0-11874 GCF_001704415.2 Capra hircus | reverse complement strand
ATCAGGCCCCAACCACCTGCACATGTCTCTGCTGGGAGAGAGTGCTAGGGAACCTACGTCTGTCATACACTTTTCTGGCACCCAAGGAATCAGCCTCCGTGTGTGGGGCTGAAAACCCAGCCAGGGCCCTGGGAGCCTGGTGCTCTCGGTGCGGCGCTGATTCTAGGCGGCCTAGAAAACCGCTGGAGGAGCCCCTGCAAGTTGCCCTTCCCTTCCCTCTGACAGAGCTCTCACTGCTGAAGCTTGGCAGTGTGCAACCCACCACCCCCTAAGCCCTCCCCAACACGCCTGGCACCTATGTGCAGAAGGCAAGGCAGGATTGGAGCTGAGGCAAGGAAGGCACCAGTGGCGTCTCCCAGGCTCGCTCAGACAGCTCCTTCCTGGGGAGGGAGCCTAAAAGCAAGGCAAGTCTGGGCAAGGCGAGCCCCCGGCCGAGCAGCCTCGCGCCAGAAACTCTGCCAGATCGGGGCTCTGAGCAGAGCTAGAGCTCTGCCGTACTGGAGGCCGCACTTAGCTCCGTGCAAGCAGGGCTTTCCTCTTGACTGGGCTCGGCTGCCTCCTCTTCTCCGAGGAGGCTCGCTACACTGCTGGCTGTGCTCTCGCCTATCAGGCGGGCGCGCAGGGCTCCTCCAGCAGGTCTTGCCTCAGGGGCTGCTTCCCCTGAGTTGAGGCTGTGGGCGGGAACCCAGACACGCAGGATCAAGGCCCCAACCACCTGCACATGTCTCTGCTGGGGAGGAGAGTGCTAGGGAACCTACGTCTCTCACACACTTTCTAGGCACCCACGGAGTCAGCCTCTGGGAGTGTGGGGATGCAAAACCCAGCCAGGGGCCCTTGGAACCTGGTGCTCTCCGTGCGGAGCTTTGTCTGGGCGGCCAAGGAACCGCTGAAGGAGCCCTGCTGTTGCCCTTCGCTTCCCTCTGACAGAGCTTTCACTGCTGGAGCCCTTGGCAGTGTGCAACCCACCAGCCCCTAAGCCCTCCTCAAGGACGCTTGGGACCTAAGTGCAAAGGCAAGGCAGGGGTAGAGCTGAAGCCAGGAAGGCGCCAGTGGCGTTTCCGAGCCTCACACAGCCTGCTCCTTCCTGGGGAGGGAGCCTTAAAGCAAGGCAAGTCTGCGCAAGGCTCGCCTATGGCAGAGCATCTTGGTGCCAGGAACTCTGCCAGATCGGGCCTCTGAACAGAGCTAGAGATCTGCCGTACTGGAGTCGCACTTAGCTTCGTGTAAGCAGGGATTTCAGCTTGACGGGGACTTGCTGCCTCCTCTTCCCCCGAGGAGGCTCGCTTCCCTGCTGGCTGTGCACTCGCCTATCAGGCGGGGGCGCAGGGCTCCTCCAGCAGGTCTTGCCTCAGGGGCTGCTTCCCCTGAGTTGGGGCTGTGGGCAGGAACCCAGACACGCAGGATCAGGCCCCAAACACCTGCACATGTCTCTGCTGGGGAGGAGAGTGCTAGGGAACCTACGTCTGTCATACACTTTCTGGGCACCCAAGGAATCAGCCTCCGTGTGTGCGGGGCTGAAAACCCCAGCCAGGGGACCTGGGAGCCTGGTGCTCTCCGTGTGGCGCTGAATCTGGGCGGCCAAGCAACCGCTGGAGGAGCCCTGCAGTTGCCCTTCCCTTCCCTCTGACAGAATTCTCACTGCTGGAGCCCTTGGCAGTGTGCAACCCACCAGCCCCTAAGCTCTCCTTAAGGAGGACTGGGACCTAAGTGCAAAGGCAAGGCAGGATTGGAGCTGAGGCAAGAAAGGCGCCAGTGGCGACTCCCAGGCTCCTGCTGCCTGCTCCTTCCTGGAGAGGCAGCCTAAAAGCAAGGCAAGTCTGGGCAAGGCTAGCCCCCGGCAGAGCAGCCTCGCGCCAGGAACTCTGCCAGATCGGGGCTCTGAGCAGAGCTAGAGCTCTGCCGTACTGGAGGCGCACTTAGCTCCGTGCAAGCAGGGCTTTCAACTTGACGGGGCTGGGCTGCCTCCTCTTCCCCCGAGGAGGCTCGCTTCCCTGCTGGCTGTGCACTCGCCTATCAGGCGGGGGCGCAGGGCTCCTCCAGCAGGTCTTGCCTCAGGGGCTGCTTCCCCTGAGTTGGGGCTGTGGGCAGGAACCCAGACACGCAGGATCAGGCCCCAAACACCTGCACATGTCTCTGCTGGGGAGGAGAGTGCTAGGGAACCTACGTCTGTCATACACTTTCTGGGCACCCAAGGAATCAGCCTCCGTGTGTGCGGGGCTGAAAACCCCAGCCAGGGGCCCTGGGAGCCTGGTGCTCTCGGTGCGGCGCTGATTCTAGGCGGCCTAGAAACCGCTGGAGGAGCCCTGCAGTTGCCCTTCCCTTCCCTCTGACAGAGCTCTCACTGCTGAAGCCCTTGGCAGTGTGCAACCCACCACCCCCTAAGCCCTCCCCAACGACGCCTGGCACCTATGTGCAAAGGCAAGGCAGGATTGGAGCTGAGGCAAGGAAGGCACCAGTGGCGTCTCCCAGGCTCGCTCAGACAGCTCCTTCCTGGGGAGGGAGCCTAAAAGCAAGGCAAGTCTGGGCAAGGCGAGCCCCCGGCCGAGCAGCCTCGCGCCAGAAACTCTGCCAGATCGGGGCTCTGAGCAGAGCTAGAGCTCTGCCGTACTGGAGGCCCACTTAGCTCCGTGCAAGCAGGGCTTTCCTCTTGACTGGGCTCGGCTGCCTCCTCTTCTCCCGAGGAGGCTCGCTACACTGCTGGCTGTGCTCTCGCCTATCAGGCGGGCGCGCAGGGCTCCTCCAGCAGGTCTTGCCTCAGGGGCTGCTTCCCCTGAGTTGAGGCTGTGGGCGGGAACCCAGACACGCAGGATAAGGCCCCAACCACCTGCACATGTCTCTGCTGGGGAGGAGAGTGCTAGGGAACCTACGTCTCTCACACACTTTCTAGGCACCCACGGAGTCAGCCTCTGGGAGTGTGGGGATGCAAAACCCAGCCAGGGGCCCTTGGAACCTGGTGCTCTCCGTGCGGAGCTTTGTCTGGGCGGCCAAGGAACCGCTGAAGGAGCCCTGCTGTTGCCCTTCGCTTCCCTCTGACAGAGCTTTCACTGCTGGAGCCCTTGGCAGTGTGCAACCCACCAGCCCCTAAGCCCTCCTCAAGGACGCTTGGGACCTAAGTGCAAAGGCAAGGCAGGGGTAGAGCTGAAGCCAGGAAGGCGCCAGTGGCGTTTCCGAGCCTCACACAGCCTGCTCCTTCCTGGGGAGGGAGCCTTAAAGCAAGGCAAGTCTGCGCAAGGCTCGCCTATGGCAGAGCATCTTGGTGCCAGGAACTCTGCCAGATCGGGCCTCTGAACAGAGCTAGAGATCTGCCGTACTGGAGTCGCACTTAGCTTCGTGTAAGCAGGGATTTCAGCTTGACGGGGACTTGCTGCCTCCTCTTCCCCCGAGGAGGCTCGCTTCCCTGCTGGCTGTGCACTCGCCTATCAGGCGGGGGCGCAGGGCTCCTCCAGCAGGTCTTGCCTCAGGGGCTGCTTCCCCTGAGTTGGGGCTGTGGGCAGGAACCCAGACACGCAGGATCAGGCCCCAAACACCTGCACATGTCTCTGCTGGGGAGGAGAGTGCTAGGGAACCTACGTCTGTCATACACTTTCTGGGCACCCAAGGAATCAGCCTCCGTGTGTGCGGGGCTGAAAACCCCAGCCAGGGGACCTGGGAGCCTGGTGCTCTCCGTGTGGCGCTGAATCTGGGCGGCCAAGCAACCGCTGGAGGAGCCCTGCAGTTGCCCTTCCCTTCCCTCTGACAGAATTCTCACTGCTGGAGCCCTTGGCAGTGTGCAACCCACCAGCCCCTAAGCTCTCCTTAAGGAGGACTGGGACCTAAGTGCAAAGGCAAGGCAGGATTGGAGCTGAGGCAAGAAAGGCGCCAGTGGCGACTCCCAGGCTCCTGCTGCCTGCTCCTTCCTGGAGAGGCAGCCTAAAAGCAAGGCAAGTCTGGGCAAGGCTAGCCCCCGGCAGAGCAGCCTCGCGCCAGGAACTCTGCCAGATCGGGGCTCTGAGCAGAGCTAGAGCTCTGCCGTACTGGAGGCGCACTTAGCTCCGTGCAAGCAGGGCTTTCAACTTGACGGGGCTGGGCTGCCTCCTCTTCCCCCGAGGAGGCTCGCTTCCCTGCTGGCTGTGCACTCGCCTATCAGGCGGGGGCGCAGGGCTCCTCCAGCAGGTCTTGCCTCAGGGGCTGCTTCCCCTGAGTTGGGGCTGTGGGCAGGAACCCAGACACGCAGGATCAGGCCCCAACCACCTGCACATGTCTCTGCTGGGGAGGAGAGTGCTAGGGAACCTACGTCTGTCATACACTTTCTGGGCACCCAAGGAATCAGCCTCCGTGTGTGCGGGGCTGAAAACCCCAGCCAGGGGCCCTGGGAGCCTGGTGCTCTCGGTGCGGCGCTGATTCTAGGCGGCCTAGAAACCGCTGGAGGAGCCCTGCAGTTGCCCTTCCCTTCCCTCTGACAGAGCTCTCACTGCTGAAGCCCTTGGCAGTGTGCAACCCACCACCCCCTAAGCCCTCCCCAACGACGCCTGGCACCTATGTGCAAAGGCAAGGCAGGATTGGAGCTGAGGCAAGGAAGGCACCAGTGGCGTCTCCCAGGCTCGCTCAGACAGCTCCTTCCTGGGGAGGGAGCCTAAAAGCAAGGCAAGTCTGGGCAAGGCGAGCCCCCGGCCGAGCAGCCTCGCGCCAGAAACTCTGCCAGATCGGGGCTCTGAGCAGAGCTAGAGCTCTGCCGTACTGGAGGCCCACTTAGCTCCGTGCAAGCAGGGCTTTCCTCTTGACTGGGCTCGGCTGCCTCCTCTTCTCCCGAGGAGGCTCGCTACACTGCTGGCTGTGCTCTCGCCTATCAGGCGGGCGCGCAGGGCTCCTCCAGCAGGTCTTGCCTCAGGGGCTGCTTCCCCTGAGTTGAGGCTGTGGGCGGGAACCCAGACACGCAGGATAAGGCCCCAACCACCTGCACATGTCTCTGCTGGGGAGGAGAGTGCTAGGGAACCTACGTCTCTCACACACTTTCTAGGCACCCACGGAGTCAGCCTCTGGGAGTGTGGGGATGCAAAACCCAGCCAGGGGCCCTTGGAACCTGGTGCTCTCCGTGCGGAGCTTTGTCTGGGCGGCCAAGGAACCGCTGAAGGAGCCCTGCTGTTGCCCTTCGCTTCCCTCTGACAGAGCTTTCACTGCTGGAGCCCTTGGCAGTGTGCAACCCACCAGCCCCTAAGCCCTCCTCAAGGACGCTTGGGACCTAAGTGCAAAGGCAAGGCAGGGGTAGAGCTGAAGCCAGGAAGGCGCCAGTGGCGTTTCCGAGCCTCACACAGCCTGCTCCTTCCTGGGGAGGGAGCCTTAAAGCAAGGCAAGTCTGCGCAAGGCTCGCCTATGGCAGAGCATCTTGGTGCCAGGAACTCTGCCAGATCGGGCCTCTGAACAGAGCTAGAGATCTGCCGTACTGGAGTCGCACTTAGCTTCGTGTAAGCAGGGATTTCAGCTTGACGGGGACTTGCTGCCTCCTCTTCCCCCGAGGAGGCTCGCTTCCCTGCTGGCTGTGCACTCGCCTATCAGGCGGGGGCGCAGGGCTCCTCCAGCAGGTCTTGCCTCAGGGGCTGCTTCCCCTGAGTTGGGGCTGTGGGCAGGAACCCAGACACGCAGGATCAGGCCCCAAACACCTGCACATGTCTCTGCTGGGGAGGAGAGTGCTAGGGAACCTACGTCTGTCATACACTTTCTGGGCACCCAAGGAATCAGCCTCCGTGTGTGCGGGGCTGAAAACCCCAGCCAGGGGACCCTGGGAGCCTGGTGCTCTCCGTGTGGCGCTGAATCTGGGCGGCCAAGCAACCGCTGGAGGAGCCCTGCAGTTGCCCTTCCCTTCCCTCTGACAGAATTCTCACTGCTGGAGCCCTTGGCAGTGTGCAACCCACCAGCCCCTAAGCTCTCCTTAAGGAGGACTGGGACCTAAGTGCAAAGGCAAGGCAGGATTGGAGCTGAGGCAAGAAAGGCGCCAGTGGCGACTCCCAGGCTCCTGCTGCCTGCTCCTTCCTGGAGAGGCAGCCTAAAAGCAAGGCAAGTCTGGGCAAGGCTAGCCCCCGGCAGAGCAGCCTCGCGCCAGGAACTCTGCCAGATCGGGGCTCTGAGCAGAGCTAGAGCTCTGCCGTACTGGAGGCGCACTTAGCTCCGTGCAAGCAGGGCTTTCAACTTGACGGGGCTGGGCTGCCTCCTCTTCCCCCGAGGAGGCTCGCTTCCCTGCTGGCTGTGCACTCGCCTATCAGGCGGGGGCGCAGGGCTCCTCCAGCAGGTCTTGCCTCAGGGGCTGCTTCCCCTGAGTTGGGGCTGTGGGCAGGAACCCAGACACGCAGGATCAGGCCCCAACCACCTGCACATGTCTCTGCTGGGGAGGAGAGTGCTAGGGAACCTACGTCTGTCATACACTTTCTGGGCACCCAAGGAATCAGCCTCCGTGTGTGCGGGGCTGAAAACCCCAGCCAGGGGCCCTGGGAGCCTGGTGCTCTCGGTGCGGCGCTGATTCTAGGCGGCCTAGAAACCGCTGGAGGAGCCCTGCAGTTGCCCTTCCCTTCCCTCTGACAGAGCTCTCACTGCTGAAGCCCTTGGCAGTGTGCAACCCACCACCCCCTAAGCCCTCCCCAACGACGCCTGGCACCTATGTGCAAAGGCAAGGCAGGATTGGAGCTGAGGCAAGGAAGGCACCAGTGGCGTCTCCCAGGCTCGCTCAGACAGCTCCTTCCTGGGGAGGGAGCCTAAAAGCAAGGCAAGTCTGGGCAAGGCGAGCCCCCGGCCGAGCAGCCTCGCGCCAGAAACTCTGCCAGATCGGGGCTCTGAGCAGAGCTAGAGCTCTGCCGTACTGGAGGCCCACTTAGCTCCGTGCAAGCAGGGCTTTCCTCTTGACTGGGCTCGGCTGCCTCCTCTTCTCCCGAGGAGGCTCGCTACACTGCTGGCTGTGCTCTCGCCTATCAGGCGGGCGCGCAGGGCTCCTCCAGCAGGTCTTGCCTCAGGGGCTGCTTCCCCTGAGTTGAGGCTGTGGGCGGGAACCCAGACACGCAGGATAAGGCCCCAACCACCTGCACATGTCTCTGCTGGGGAGGAGAGTGCTAGGGAACCTACGTCTCTCACACACTTTCTAGGCACCCACGGAGTCAGCCTCTGGGAGTGTGGGGATGCAAAACCCAGCCAGGGGCCCTTGGAACCTGGTGCTCTCCGTGCGGAGCTTTGTCTGGGCGGCCAAGGAACCGCTGAAGGAGCCCTGCTGTTGCCCTTCGCTTCCCTCTGACAGAGCTTTCACTGCTGGAGCCCTTGGCAGTGTGCAACCCACCAGCCCCTAAGCCCTCCTCAAGGACGCTTGGGACCTAAGTGCAAAGGCAAGGCAGGGGTAGAGCTGAAGCCAGGAAGGCGCCAGTGGCGTTTCCGAGCCTCACACAGCCTGCTCCTTCCTGGGGAGGGAGCCTTAAAGCAAGGCAAGTCTGCGCAAGGCTCGCCTATGGCAGAGCATCTTGGTGCCAGGAACTCTGCCAGATCGGGCCTCTGAACAGAGCTAGAGATCTGCCGTACTGGAGTCGCACTTAGCTTCGTGTAAGCAGGGATTTCAGCTTGACGGGGACTTGCTGCCTCCTCTTCCCCCGAGGAGGCTCGCTTCCCTGCTGGCTGTGCACTCGCCTATCAGGCGGGGGCGCAGGGCTCCTCCAGCAGGTCTTGCCTCAGGGGCTGCTTCCCCTGAGTTGGGGCTGTGGGCAGGAACCCAGACACGCAGGATCAGGCCCCAAACACCTGCACATGTCTCTGCTGGGGAGGAGAGTGCTAGGGAACCTACGTCTGTCATACACTTTCTGGGCACCCAAGGAATCAGCCTCCGTGTGTGCGGGGCTGAAAACCCCAGCCAGGGGCCCTGGGAGCCTGGTGCTCTCCGTGTGGCGCTGAATCTGGGCGGCCAAGCAACCGCTGGAGGAGCCCTGCAGTTGCCCTTCCCTTCCCTCTGACAGAATTCTCACTGCTGGAGCCCTTGGCAGTGTGCAACCCACCAGCCCCTAAGCTCTCCTTAAGGAGGACTGGGACCTAAGTGCAAAGGCAAGGCAGGATTGGAGCTGAGGCAAGAAAGGCGCCAGTGGCGACTCCCAGGCTCCTGCTGCCTGCTCCTTCCTGGAGAGGCAGCCTAAAAGCAAGGCAAGTCTGGGCAAGGCTAGCCCCCGGCAGAGCAGCCTCGCGCCAGGAACTCTGCCAGATCGGGGCTCTGAGCAGAGCTAGAGCTCTGCCGTACTGGAGGCGCACTTAGCTCCGTGCAAGCAGGGCTTTCAACTTGACGGGGCTGGGCTGCCTCCTCTTCCCCCGAGGAGGCTCGCTTCCCTGCTGGCTGTGCACTCGCCTATCAGGCGGGGGCGCAGGGCTCCTCCAGCAGGTCTTGCCTCAGGGGCTGCTTCCCCTGAGTTGGGGCTGTGGGCAGGAACCCAGACACGCAGGATCAGGCCCCAAACACCTGCACATGTCTCTGCTGGGGAGGAGAGTGCTAGGGAACCTACGTCTGTCATACACTTTCTGGGCACCCAAGGAATCAGCCTCCGTGTGTGCGGGGCTGAAAACCCCAGCCAGGGGCCCTGGGAGCCTGGTGCTCTCGGTGCGGCGCTGATTCTAGGCGGCCTAGAAACCGCTGGAGGAGCCCTGCAGTTGCCCTTCCCTTCCCTCTGACAGAGCTCTCACTGCTGAAGCCCTTGGCAGTGTGCAACCCACCACCCCCTAAGCCCTCCCCAACGACGCCTGGCACCTATGTGCAAAGGCAAGGCAGGATTGGAGCTGAGGCAAGGAAGGCACCAGTGGCGTCTCCCAGGCTCGCTCAGACAGCTCCTTCCTGGGGAGGGAGCCTAAAAGCAAGGCAAGTCTGGGCAAGGCGAGCCCCCGGCCGAGCAGCCTCGCGCCAGAAACTCTGCCAGATCGGGGCTCTGAGCAGAGCTAGAGCTCTGCCGTACTGGAGGCCCACTTAGCTCCGTGCAAGCAGGGCTTTCCTCTTGACTGGGCTCGGCTGCCTCCTCTTCTCCCGAGGAGGCTCGCTACACTGCTGGCTGTGCTCTCGCCTATCAGGCGGGCGCGCAGGGCTCCTCCAGCAGGTCTTGCCTCAGGGGCTGCTTCCCCTGAGTTGAGGCTGTGGGCGGGAACCCAGACACGCAGGATAAGGCCCCAACCACCTGCACATGTCTCTGCTGGGGAGGAGAGTGCTAGGGAACCTACGTCTCTCACACACTTTCTAGGCACCCACGGAGTCAGCCTCTGGGAGTGTGGGGATGCAAAACCCAGCCAGGGGCCCTTGGAACCTGGTGCTCTCCGTGCGGAGCTTTGTCTGGGCGGCCAAGGAACCGCTGAAGGAGCCCTGCTGTTGCCCTTCGCTTCCCTCTGACAGAGCTTTCACTGCTGGAGCCCTTGGCAGTGTGCAACCCACCAGCCCCTAAGCCCTCCTCAAGGACGCTTGGGACCTAAGTGCAAAGGCAAGGCAGGGGTAGAGCTGAAGCCAGGAAGGCGCCAGTGGCGTTTCCGAGCCTCACACAGCCTGCTCCTTCCTGGGGAGGGAGCCTTAAAGCAAGGCAAGTCTGCGCAAGGCTCGCCTATGGCAGAGCATCTTGGTGCCAGGAACTCTGCCAGATCGGGCCTCTGAACAGAGCTAGAGATCTGCCGTACTGGAGTCGCACTTAGCTTCGTGTAAGCAGGGATTTCAGCTTGACGGGGACTTGCTGCCTCCTCTTCCCCCGAGGAGGCTCGCTTCCCTGCTGGCTGTGCACTCGCCTATCAGGCGGGGGCGCAGGGCTCCTCCAGCAGGTCTTGCCTCAGGGGCTGCTTCCCCTGAGTTGGGGCTGTGGGCAGGAACCCAGACACGCAGGATCAGGCCCCAAACACCTGCACATGTCTCTGCTGGGGAGGAGAGTGCTAGGGAACCTACGTCTGTCATACACTTTCTGGGCACCCAAGGAATCAGCCTCCGTGTGTGCGGGGCTGAAAACCCCAGCCAGGGGCCCTGGGAGCCTGGTGCTCTCCGTGTGGCGCTGAATCTGGGCGGCCAAGCAACCGCTGGAGGAGCCCTGCAGTTGCCCTTCCCTTCCCTCTGACAGAATTCTCACTGCTGGAGCCCTTGGCAGTGTGCAACCCACCAGCCCCTAAGCTCTCCTTAAGGAGGACTGGGACCTAAGTGCAAAGGCAAGGCAGGATTGGAGCTGAGGCAAGAAAGGCGCCAGTGGCGACTCCCAGGCTCCTGCTGCCTGCTCCTTCCTGGAGAGGCAGCCTAAAAGCAAGGCAAGTCTGGGCAAGGCTAGCCCCCGGCAGAGCAGCCTCGCGCCAGGAACTCTGCCAGATCGGGGCTCTGAGCAGAGCTAGAGCTCTGCCGTACTGGAGGCGCACTTAGCTCCGTGCAAGCAGGGCTTTCAACTTGACGGGGCTGGGCTGCCTCCTCTTCCCCCGAGGAGGCTCGCTTCCCTGCTGGCTGTGCACTCGCCTATCAGGCGGGGGCGCAGGGCTCCTCCAGCAGGTCTTGCCTCAGGGGCTGCTTCCCCTGAGTTGGGGCTGTGGGCAGGAACCCAGACACGCAGGATCAGGCCCCAACCACCTGCACATGTCTCTGCTGGGGAGGAGAGTGCTAGGGAACCTACGTCTGTCATACACTTTCTGGGCACCCAAGGAATCAGCCTCCGTGTGTGCGGGGCTGAAAACCCCAGCCAGGGGCCCTGGGAGCCTGGTGCTCTCGGTGCGGCGCTGATTCTAGGCGGCCTAGAAACCGCTGGAGGAGCCCTGCAGTTGCCCTTCCCTTCCCTCTGACAGAGCTCTCACTGCTGAAGCCCTTGGCAGTGTGCAACCCACCACCCCCTAAGCCCTCCCAACCGACGCCTGGGCACCTATGTGCAAAGGCAAGGCAGGATTGGAGCTGAGGCAAGGAAGGCACCAGTGGCGTCTCCCAGGCTCGCTCAGACAGCTCCTTCCTGGGGAGGGAGCCTAAAAGCAAGGCAAGTCTGGGCAAGGCGAGCCCTCGGCCGAGGCAGCCTCGCGCCAGGAAACTCTGCCAGATCGGGGCCTCTGAGCAGAGCTAGAGCTCTGCCGTACTGGAGGCGCACTTAGCTCCGTGCAAGCAGGGCTTTCCTGCTTGACTGGGCTCGGCTGCCTCCTCTTCTCGCCCGAGGAGGCTCGCTTCCCTGCTGGCTGTGCACTCGCCTCAGGCGGGGCGCAGGGCCCTCCAGCAGGTCTTGCCTCAGGGGCTGCTTCCCCCTGAGTTGGGGCTGTGGCAGGAACCCAGACACGCAGGATAGGCCCCAACACCTGCACATGTCTCTGCTGGGGAGGAGAGTGCTAGGGAACCTACGTCTGTCATACACTTTCTGGGCACCCAAGGAATCAGCCTCCGTGTGTGCGGGGCTGAAAACCCCAGCCAGGGGCCCTGGGAGCCTGGTGCTCTCGTGCGGCGCTGATTCTAGGCGGCCTAGAAACCGCTGGAGGAGCCCTGCAGTTGCCCTTCCTTCCCTCTGACAGAGCTTCTCACTGCTGAAGCCCTTGGCAGTGTGCAACCCACCACCCCCTAAGCCCTCCCAAGGACGCCTGGCACCTATGTGCAAAGGCAAGGCAGGATTGGAGCTGAGGCAAGGAAGGCACCAGTGGCGTCTCCCAGGCTCGCTCAGAAGCTCCTTCCTGGAGGGAGCCTAAAAGCAAGGCAAGTCTGGGCAAGGCGAGCCCCCGCCGAGCAGCCTCGGCGCCAGAAACTCTGCCAGATCGGGGCTCTGAGCAGAGCTAGAGCTCTGCCGTACTGGAGGCCCCACTTAGCTCCGTGCAAGCAGGGCTTTCCTCTGACTGGGCTCGGCTGCCTCCTCTTCCCCGAGGAGGCTCGCTACATGCTGCTGGCTGTGCTCTCGCCTATCAGGCGGCGCGCAGGGCTCC
>NW_017218501.1:0-11876 GCF_001704415.2 Capra hircus | reverse complement strand
GCTGACATGGATCTTGGGGTACTTCTGGAACTTGCATGGGGGGTACTTCTGGAGTCAGGGGAGTCAGTCCTCGTCTCGAGTGGGGCAAACACGGAAGCTTTTCTCCCGAGCTGTAGCAGCAGTGTCACGCTTCCCTTCGCGTGAATCAAGTTATCAGGGGCTTTCCCTCGAGGCTTTCCCACGAGGCTTTCCCACAGGGCTGTCCACGTGCCACCGTGGTGTGAGTCGATCCTCGGCTTGAAAGTCGAGCAGTGCAGGGAAAACAGGTTTCCCTGGAATGGACTGAGGCATCTGGGGGACCTTGGAATGGTGGCAGGACCCTGGGGTTCCTCTCGCCTTTGCTGTGGAGAGTGCCTCCTCTTGAGATGTGACGGGAACGCCGGGATTCTTTCCCGACGACACGCAGGGAAAGGATCCCTCCTCTCGAGCTAGGAGGCGAAACGGGGCTCCTCTGGATGTGGGCAAAACTCTATTGCTTCCTCTCGAGGGGGAGGGTATGTCGGGGAACTTCTTGAGTTGCAGCAAGGGTGTGAAGGACCCTTTGGAAGTTCCAGTGATTAGCTGCGATTAGCCTCGAGACGCCTCAGCGGAAATGGGCATCATCTCGCCTGGAGGGGAGAACCTCCTGGATTTTCTCGAGTTGCGACAGGTGCTCTCGACTTACGACGGGGACCTCAGGGACCCGCACTTGTGGCCTCAGGAAAGGCCAGTCCCCATGCGAGTTGCTCGGGGGCCTCTCGGCATTCCTCTCCCGTTGATGCCAGGGCTTAAGACCTTGCGTGGAGTCGGTGTCGGAACATGAGGATTCCTCTCCAGTGCTGAGATGGATCTTGGGGTACATCTGGAGTCTCCCAAAGGGAGTCAGTCCTCGTCTCGAGTGGGGGTATGCACGTTCGCTTTCCTCCCGAGCTGTAGCAACTGTGTCACTCTTCCCTTCGCGTGCATCAAGGGATCTGTGGCTTTCCCTCGAGGCTTTCCCCCGAGGCTTTCCCACGAGGCTTTCCTTGTCCTTCGTGCCACCGTGGTGTGAGTCGATCCTCGGCTTGAAAGTCGAGGCAGTGCAGGGAAAACAGGTTTCCCTGGAATGGACTGAGACATCTGGGGGACTCAGGGAATGGTGGTACGACCCTGGAGTTCCTCTCGCCTTTCCTGAGGAGAGCGCCTCCCCTTGAGATGCGACGGGAACGCGGGGAATTCTTTCCTGACCACCCAGGGAAAGGATCCCTCCTCTCGAACTAGGATGCGGAAACGGGGCTCCTCTGGATGTGGGCGGGACTCTCGTGCTTCCTCTCGAGTGGAGACGGGTATGTCGGGGAACTTCTAGAGTTGCAGCAAGGGTGTGATGCACCCTTTGGAAGTTCCAGAGGATACATGGATTAGCCTCGAGACGCTTCAGCGGAAATGGGCCTCATCTCGCCTGGAGGGGAGAACCTCCTGGATTTCTCGAGTTGCGGCAGGTGCTCTCGACTTACTACGGGAACCTCAGGGATCCGCTCTGGTGGCCTCAGGAAGCCCAGTCCCCATGCGAGTTGCTCGGGAGCCTCTCGGGATTCCTCTCCCCGTCAATGTCGGTACCTAAGACCTTGTGTGGAGTCGGTGCCGGAACCTGAGAATTCCTCTCCAGTGCTGACATGGACCTTGGGGTACTTATGGGGTCTCCCCAGGGGAGTCAGTCCTCGTCTCGAGTGGGGGCATGCACGTGCGCTTTCCTCCCGAGCTGTAGCAGCAGTGTCACGCTTCCCTTCGCGAGGATCTAGGGATCTGTGGCTTTCTCTCGAGGCTTTCCCACCAGGCTTTCCAACGAGGCTTTCCCACAGGGCTGTCCCACGTGGCACCGTTTAGTGAGTCGATCCTCGGCTTGAAAGTCGAGGTAGGGCAGGGAAAACAGGTTTCCCTGGAATGGACTGAGAATTCTGGGGACTCTGCTGGAGGTCCTCTCGCCTCTCCTGTGGAGAGCGCCTCCTCTTCAGAAGCGACGGGAACGCCGGGAATTCTTGAATGGCCACGCAGGGAAAGGATCCCTCCTCTCGAGCTATGAGGTGGAAACGGGCCTCCTCTGGATGTGGGCGGGACTCTCGTGCTTATTCTCGAGTGGAGACGGCTATGTCGGGTAACTTCTTGAGTTGCAGCAAGGTTGTGAAGGACCGTTTGGAAGTTCCAGAGGTTAGGTGTGATTAGCCTCGAGACGCCTCATGGGAAACGGGCGTCATCTCGCCTGGAGGGGTGAACCTCCTGGATTTTCTCGAGTTGCGGCAGGTGCTCTCGACTTACGACGAGGACCTCAGGGACCCGCTCTGGTGGCCTCAGGAAAGGCCAGTCACCATGCGAGTTCCTCGGGACCGGTCGGGATTTCTCTCCCGTCGATGCCAGGGCCTAAGACCGTGAGTGGAGTAGGTGCCCCAACCGGAGGATTCCTCACCTATTTGACATGGATCTTGGGGTACTTCTGGAGTCTCCCCAGCGGAGTCTGTCCTCGTATCGAGTGGGGGCATGCACGTGCTCTTTCCTACCGAGCTGTAGCAGCAGTGTCCCGCTTCCCTTCGCGAGGATCACGGGATCTGTGGGTTTCCCTCGAGGCTTTCCCACAGGGCTGTCCCACGTGCCACCGTGGTGTGAGTCTATCCTCGGCTTGAAAGTCGAGGCAGTGCAGGGAAAACAGGTTTCCCTGGAATGGACTGAGACATCTGGGGGACTCTGGAAATGGTGGCACGACCCTGGAGTTCCTCTCGCCTTTCCTGTGGAGAACGCCTCCTCTTGAGATGCGACGGGAACGCCGGGAATTCTTTCCGAACACGCAGTGAAAGGATCCCTCCTCAAGATCTAGGAGGCGGAAACGGGGCTCCTCTGGATGTGAGCGGACTCTCGTGCTTCCTCTCAAATGGAGACGGGTATGTCGGGGAACTTATTGAGTTGCAGCAAGGGTGTCAATGACCCTTTGGAAGTTCCAGAAGTTAGGTGTGATTAGCCTCGAGACACCTCAGCAGAAATGGGCCTAATCTCGCATGGAGGGGAAAACCTCCTGGATTTTCCCGAGTTGTGGTAGGTGCTCTCATCTTACGACGGGGACATCCGGGACCCGCTCTGGTGGCCTCAGGAAAGGCCAGTCCCCATGCGAGTTGCTCGGGGCCTCTCGGGATTCCACTCCCGTAGATGGCGGGCCTAAGATCTTGTGTGGAGTCAGTGTCGGAACCTGAGCATTCCTCTCCAGTGCTGACATGGATCTTGGGGTACTTCTGGAGTCTCCCCAGGGGATCAGTCCTCGTCTCTAGTGGGGGCATGCGCGTGCGCTTTCCTCCCGAGCTTTAGCAGCAGTGTCACGCTTCCCTTGGCGTGGATCAAGGGATCAAGGGCTTTCCCTCGACGCTTTCCAGGAGGCTTTCCCACGAGGCTTTCCCATAGGGCTGTCTCACGTGCCACCGTGGTGTGAGTCGATCCTCGGCTTGAAAGTCGAGGCAGTGCAGGGAAAACAGGTTTCTCTGGAATGGACTGAGACATCTGGGTGACTCTGGGAATGGTGACACGACCTGGAGTTCCTCTCGTCTTTCCTGTGGAGAGCGCCTCCTCTTGAGATGCGACTGGATGGCCGGGAATTCTTTCCCGAACACCAGGAAAGGATCCCTCCTCTCAAGCTATGAGGCGGAAACGGGGTTCCTCTGGATGTGGGTGGGACTCTTGTGCTTTCTCTCGAGTGAGACAGGAATGTCGGGGAACGTTTTGAGTTGCAGCAAGGGTGTGAAGGACCCTTGGAAGTTCCTGAGGTTAGGTGTGATTACCTCGAGACGCCTTAGAGGAAATGGGCCTCATCTCGCCTTTAGCGGAAAACCTTCTGGATTTTCTCGAGTTGCGGCAGTGCTCTCGATGTACGACGGCTATTTCAGGGACCCGCTCTGATGGCCTCAGGAAAGGCCAGTCCCCATGCGAGTTGCTCGGGGCCTCTCGGATTCCTCTCCCGTCGATGCGGGCCTAAGACCTTGTGTGGAGTCGTTGCAGGAAACTGAGGATTCCTCTCCAGTGCTGACATGGATCTTGGCGTCCTTAAAGGCGAGATGAGGCCCATTTGCGCTGAGGCGTCTCGAGGCTAATCCACCTAACCTCTGGAACTTCCAAAGGGTCCTTCACACCCTTGCTGCAACTCAAGAAGTTCTCCGACATACCGTCTCCACTCGAGAGTATCAACATCTTCCGCCCACTTTCAGAGGAGCACCGTTTCCACCTCATAGCTCGAGAGGAGGGATCCTTTCCCTGCGTGGTCTGGAAAGCATCCGGGCGTTCCAGTCGCATCTCAAGAGGAGGCCCTCTCCACTGGAAAGGCGAGAGAAACTCCAGGGTCGTTCCGCCATTCCCAGAGTCCCCCAGATGTCTCTGTCAATTCCAGGAAACCTGTTTTCCCGGCACTGCCTCGACTTTCAAGCCGAGGATCGACTCACACCACGGTGGCACGTGGGACAGCCTGAGGAAAATCCTCGTGGAAAGCCTCGAGGGAAAGCCACAGATCCCTTGATCCACGCGACGGGAAGTGTGACACTACTGCTACAGTTCGTGAGGAAAGCTCACGTGCATGCACCCACACGAGATGAGCACTGACTCCCCAGGGGAGACTCCAGAAATACGCCAAGACCCATGTCAGCACTGGGGAGGAATCCTCAGGTTCCGGCCCCGACTCCACACAAGGTCTTAGGCCCAACATCGACGGGAGAGGAATCCGAAAGGCCCCTTGCAACTCCCATGGGCACTGGCCTTTCCTGAGGCCACCAGAGCGGGTCCCTGAGGTCCCCGTCTTAACTCGAGAGACCCTGCCCAACTCTAGAAAATCCAGGAGGTTCTCCCCTCCAGGCGAGATGAGGCCCATTTCCTCTGAGGCGTCTGGAGGCTCATCACACCTAAACTCTGGAAATTCAAAAGGGTCCTTGCTGCAACTCAAGAAGTTCCCCGACATACCCGTCTCCACTAGAGAGGAAGCACGAGGGTCCCGCCCACATCCAGAGGAACTCGTTTCCGCCTGGCAGCTTGAGATGAGGGATGCTATCCTGCTTAGTTAGGAAAGATTTTTCGGCGTTCCCGTGGCATCTCAAGAGTAAGGGCTCTCAATAGGAAAGGCGAGAGAACTCCAGGGTCGTGCCACCATTCCAAGAGTCCCCCAGATGTGTCAGTCCATTTCAGAGGAACCTGTTTTCCCTGCACTGCCTCGACTTTCACGCCTAGTATCGACTCACACCATGGTGGCACGTGGACAGCCCTGTGGGAAAGCCTCGTGGGAAAGCCTCGAGGGAAAGCCACAGATCCCTTGATCCCCGCGACGGGAAGCGTGACACACCTGCTACACTGTCCCTGAGGTCACGGTCGTATGTTGAGAGCACCTGCCGCAACTCGAGAAAATCCAGGAGGTTCTCTGCTTCAGTCGAGATGAGGCCCATTTTCTCTGCGGCGTCTCGAGAGTAATCACGCCTAAACTCTGGAACTTCCAAAGGGTCCTACACACCCTTGCTACAACTCAAGAAGTTCCCCGACATACCCGTCTCCACTCCAGAGGAAGCAGAGGGTCCGGCCACCTCCAGAGGAGCTCCGTTTCCTCCTCCAAGCTCGAGATGAGGGATACTTCTCTGCTTCCTCGGAAAGAATTTCCGACGTTTCCGACGCATCTCAAGAGGAGGCGCGCTGCACAGGAAGGCGAGAGGAACTCATGGGTCGTGCCACCATTCCAAGAGTCCCCAGATGTCTCAGTCCATTCCAGAGGATCCTGTTTTCCCTGCACTGCTTCGACTTGCACGGCGAGGATCGCGGTGGCAGAGGCGAGGATCGCGGTGGTACGTGGGAGAGCCCTGTGGGAAAGCCTCGTCTGAAAGCCTCGAGGAAAGCCACAGATCCCTTGATCCACGCGATGGGAAGCGTGACACTGCTGCTACAGCACGGGAGGAAAGCGCACGTGCATGCCCCCACTCGAGACGAGGACTGACTCCCCTGGGGAGACTCCAGAAGCACCTCAAGATGCATGTCAGCCCTGGAAGAGGAATCTTCAGGTTCCGGCCCAGACTCCACACAAGGTCTTAGGCCCTGGCATCGACGGGAGAGGAACAGCGACAGGCCCTCTAGCAACTCGCATGGGGACTGGCCTTTACTGAGGTCACCAGAGCGGGTCCATGAGGTCCCCGTCGTAAGTCGAGAGCACCTGCCGCAACTCGTAAAATCCAGGAGGTTTCTCCCCTCCAGGCGAGATGAGGCCCGTTTCCACTGAGGTGTCTCGAGGCTAATCACACGTGACCTCTGGAACTTCCAAAGAGTCTTTCACAGCCATGCTGCAACTCAAGAAGTTCCCCGACATACCCGTCTCCACTCAAGAGGAAGCACGAGGGTCCCGGCCACATCCAGAGGAGCTCCGTTTCCGGCTCGTAGCTCGAGAGGACGGATCCTTTCCCTGCTTGGTCCGGAAAGAATTCCCGGCATTCCCATCGCATCTCAAGAGGAGGCGCTCTCCAAAGGAAAGGGGAGAGGAACTGCAGGGTCGTGCCACCATTCCAAGACTCCCCCAGATATCTCAGTCCGTTCCACAGGAACCTGTTTTCCCTGCACTGCCTCGGCTTTCACGCCGAGGATCGACTCACACCACCGGGACACGTGGGACAGCGCTGTGGGAAAGCCTCGTGGGAAAGACTCGAGGGAAAGCCACAGATCCCTTGTCCACGCAAGGGGAAGCGTGACACTGCTGCTACAGCTCGGGAGGAAAGCGCACGTGCATGCCCCCACTCGAGACGAGGACTGACTCCCCTGGGGAGACTCAGGAAGTACCCCAAGATCCATGTCAGCACTGGAGAGGAATCCTCAGGTTCCGGCACCGACTTCACTCAAGGTCTTATGCCGGGGTCCAGCCCCGGTGGATCCAGGGAATTCGAAGGGTGGACGGCATTGGGGTGGAAAGACTTGTTTATTTATTAATGTAAGATTAGATTAGGAAACTATAGTATAGTAAGAAGATTAAGTGGAGTAAGAGGGCTGAATAGCTTGGTTTACGCGGGACGGCCAATAAAATTCCAGACAAGGAATTTGCACCACCTACGTTGGGCCACCGGCGGCCGCTTGAATATCTAAGGGTGCCTCGCCTTAAGCGCCCTTTCGTGCGGGTCTTAACAGCCAGGGCAAGTAAGTAGACCTGGCGAGCCTCCGCACTCCAGGTGGAGATTCAGCCTGAAGTTAAAGTAAAGAGCAGAGAGAAGGAAAGGTAGAGAAGAAGAAAGAGAGAGAAAGACACGGGGGGAGCCAGAGTCCCAAGAAACCAGGCTGAGAGACTAGTTCGAGAGTCTGGTCCGAGAAATTGGCCCCCGGCCCCTGGCCTCCTCCTTTATTGTTCAGAAGGTCTTTTATACTTTTGATAAAACATGGAGATCAATGGATAACACAAAATTATGTAGTGTTCGCAATCCAGATTCTTTCTGTATATCATTTTGTATACAAAAGGTCTCAGGTGATTTACATTATCTTCTGGCCAAGAGGCTTGTTAACACTTTTTGGCTCTCTTCCTTAATGAATGTTAATTTTGTTTCCCCTGAAGTGTTTTTCTTTAATCTGCATCTCCTTAAAGCATTAAAGTTACATCTCTATAGAACAAAGGTGCAGTGGGTTATAACAAAGAAGGTACTTAACTCAAAGTTCTAATGTTGCTAATACCAGGTCTACTACTTGTTTTTCTATATACCAACTATATCTAAAAATAAAGGATATGAAAATTTGGCAGCAAGCATTGACCCAAAAAATGAAACTTTTAATCAGTCCTATTCTAAAGATTTTGACTCCTCTGAAGCTCCTGCATTCCTAGGATGTTTTAAGCTTCCTGTGCCTCCTGCGGTCAGGAGGCCTCAAACAATCACAAGCGCAGCTGTACGAGTCCTAGGCAGGCTAGAAAGCCATCAGAGGGTTTTTGGATTGAAACACTCTTTCAAATGCAGAAGACTAATGCCCTGAATTGACTTTTTCCAGAAAAGGTCAGAAGAGTGAAAAAGCAGAGCACAAAAACCGGCAGATTTTTGTTGGGGTACATGCTTAAAAATTTCCAGAGGGGTCCCTGAAGTCTGAGCACGCCTTGCGTATGTCAGCTTCCTTCCTCATAACCTTGTCACGGGCGGGCTTCCTCACACTGGCTCCCGGCAGTCTTAGGCCCCGGCATCGACGGGAGAGGAATCCCGAGAGGCCCCCGAGCAACTCGTAAGGGGAATGGCCTTTCCTGAGGCCACCAGAGCGGGTCCCTGAGGTCCTCGTCGTAAGTCGAGAGCACCTGCCGCAACTCGAGAAAATCCAGGAGTTTCTCCCCACCAGGCGAGATGAGGCCCATTTCCGCTGAGGCGTCTCGAGGCTAATCACACCTAACCTCTGGAACTTCCAAAGGGTCCTTCACACCCTTGCTGCAACTCAAGAAGTTCCCCGACATACCCGTCTCCACTCGAGAGGAAGCACGAGAGTCCCGCCCACATCCAGAGGAGCCCCATTTCCGCCTCCTAACTCGAGAGGAGGGATCCTTTCCCTGCATGGTCGGGAAAGAATTCCCGGCGTTCCCGTCGCATCTCAAGTGGAGGCGCTCTCCACAGGAAGGGCGAGAGGAACTCCAGGGTCGTGCCACCATTCCCAGAGTCCCCCAGATATCTCAGTCCATTCCAGGGATACCTGTTTTCCTGCACTGCCTCGACTTTCAAGCCGAGGATCGACTCACACCACGGTGGAACGTGGGACAGCCCTGTGGGAAAGCCTCGTGGGAAAGCCTCATGGGAAAGCCTCGAGGGAAAGCCACAGATCCCTTGATCCACGCGAAGGGAAGCGTGACACTGCTGCTGCAGCTCGGGAGGAAAGCACACGTGCATGCCCCCACTCGAGACGAGGACTGACTCCCCTGGGGAGACTCCAGAAGTACCCTAAGATCCATGTCAGCAATGGAGAGGAATCCTCAGGTTCCGGCACCGACTCCACACAAGGTATTAGGCCCCGGCATCGATGGAAGAGAAATCCCGAGAGGCCCCCGAGCAACTCGCATGGGGACTGGCCTTTCGTGAGGCCACCAGAGCGGGTCCCTGAGGTCCACGTCATAAGTCGAGAGCACCTGCCGCAACTCGAGAAAATCCAGGAGGTTCTCCCCTCCAGACGAGATGAGGCCCATTTCCGCAGAGGCGACTCGAGGCTAATCACACCTAACCTCTGGACCTTCCAAAGGGCCCTTCACACCCTTGCTGCAACTCAAGAAGTTCCCCGACATACCCGTCTCCACTCGAGAGGAAGCACGAGAGTCCCGCCCACATCCAGAGGAGCCCTGTTTCCGCATCCTAGCCCGACAGGAGGGATCCTTTCCCTGCGTGTTCGGAAAAGAATTCCCGGCGTTCCCGTCACATCTCAAGAGGGGGCGCTCTCCACAGGAAAGGCGAGAGGGTCGTGTCACCATTCCTAGAGCCCCCAGATGTCTCAGTCCATTCCAGGGAAGCCTGTTTCCCCGGCACAGCCTCGACTTTCAAACTGAGGATCGACTGACACCACGGTGGCATGTGGGACATCACTGTGGGAAAGCCTCGTGGGAAAGCCTGGTGGGAAAGTGTCGTGGGAAAGCGTCGTGGGAAAGCCTCGAGGGAAAGCCACGGATCCTTGATCCTAGCGAAGGGAAGCTCAACACTGCTGCTACAGCTCGGAGGAAAGCGCACGTGCATGCACCGACTCGAGATGAGGACTGACTCCCATGGGCAGACTCCAGAAGTACCCCAAGATACATGTCAGCACTGGAGAGGAATCCTCAGGTTTTGGCACAGACTACACACAAGATCTTAGGTCCCGGCATCGACGGGAGAGGAATCCCGAGAGGCCCATGAGCAACTCGCATGGGGACTTCCCTTTCTTGAGGCCACAAGAGCGGGTCCCTGATATTCCCGTCGTAAGTCGAGACAATCTGCTGCAACTCGAGAAAATCCGGGAGGTTTCCCCTCCAGGCGAGATGAGGCCCTTTTCCGCTGAGGCGTCTCGAGGCTAATCACACCTAACCTCTGGAACTTCCAAACGGTTATTCAAACCCGTGCTGCAACTCAAGAAGTTCACCGACATACCCGTCTCCACTTGAGAGGAAGCACGAGAGTCCCGCTCACATCCAGAGGAGCCCCGTTTCCGCCTCCAAGCTCGAGAGGAGGGATCCTTTCCCTGCGTGGTCGGGAAAGAATTCCTGGGTTCCCATAGCATTTCAAGAGGAGGCGCTCTCCACAGGAAAGGCGAGAGGAACTCCAGGGTCGTGCCACCATTCCCAGAGTCCGCCAGATGTCTCAGTCTATTCCAGGGAAAACTGTTTTCCCTGCACTGCCTCCACTTTCAAGCCGAGGATCGACTCACACCACGGTGGCACGTGGGACAGCCCTGTGGGAAAGCATCGTGGGAAAGCCTTATGGGAAAGCCTCGTGAGGAAGCCTCGAGGGAAAGCCACTGATCCCTTGATCCACGCGACGGGAGCATGACACTGCTGCTACACCTCGGGAGGAAAGCGCAGGTGCATGCCCCCACTCGAGATGAGGACTGACTCCACTGGGGAGACTCCAGAAGTACCCCAAGATCCATGTCAGCACTGGAGAGGAAACCTCAGGTTCTGGCACCAACTCCACACAAGGTCTTAGGCCCAGCATCGACGGGAGAGGAATCCCGAGAGGCCCGAGCAACTCGAATGGGACTGGCCTTTCCTGAGGCCCCAGAGCGGGTCCCTGAGATCCCCGTCGTAAGTCGAGAGCACCTGCCCTAACTCGAGAAAATCCAGGAGGTTCTCCCCTCCAGGCGAGATGAGGCCCATTTCTGCTGATGCGTCTCCAGGCTAATCACATCTAATCTCTGGAACTTCCAAACGGTGCTTCACACCCTGGCTGCAACTCAAGAAGTTCCCCGACATACCGTCTGCACTCGATAGGAAGCACGAGAGTCCCGCCCATATCCAGAGGAGCCCCGTTTCTGCCTACTAGCTCGAGAGGAGGGATCCTTTCTCTGCGTCATCGGGAAAGAAATCCCGACGTTCCCGTCGCATCTCTAGAGGAGGCGCTCTCCACAGGAAAGGCGAGAGGAACTCCAGGGTCGTGCCACCTTTCCAGCGTCCCCCAGATGTCTCAGTCCATTCCAGGGAAACCTGTTTTCCCTGCACTGCCTCGACTTTCAAGCCGAGGATCGACTCACACCACGGTGGCACGTGGGACAGCCCTGTGGAAAGCCTCGGGGGAAAGCCTCGAGGGAAAGCCTAGTGGGAAAGCCTCGAGGGAAAGCCCGATCCCTTGGTCCACGAAGGGAAGCGTGACACTGCTGCTACTGCTCGGGAGGAAAGCACACGTGCATGCCCCCACTCGAGACGAGGACTGACTCCCCTGGGGAGACTCAGAAGTACCCCAAGATCCATGTCAGCACTGGAGAGGAATCCTCAGGTTCCGGCACCGACTCCACACAAGTCTTAGGCCCCGGCATCGACGGAGAGGAATCCCGAGAGGCCCCGAGCAACTCGCATGGGGACTGGCCTTTCCTGAGGCACCAGAGCGGGTCCCTGAGGTCCCCGTCGTAAGTCGAGAGCACCTGCCGCAACTCAGAAAATCCAGGAGGTTCTCCCTCCAGGCGAGATGAGGCCCATTTCCGCTGAGGCGTCTCGAGGCTAATCACACCTAACTTGGAACTTCCAAAGGGTCCTTCACACCCTTGCTGCAACTCAAGAAGTTCCCCGACATACCCGTCTCCACTCGAGAGGAAACACGAGAGTCCCGCCCACATCCAGGAGCCCCGTTTCCGCCTCCTAGGTCGAGAGGAGGGATCCTTTCCCTGCGTGGTCGGAAAGAATTCCGGCGTTCCCGTCGCATCTCAAGAGGAGGCGCTCTCCACAGGAAAGGCGAGAGGAACTCCAGGGT
>NW_017218500.1:0-11877 GCF_001704415.2 Capra hircus | reverse complement strand
TGACCTGCGAGCCTCCGCACCCAATGTGGAGATTCAGCTGAGTTATAGTAAAAGCAGAGAGAAGAAAAGGTTAGAGAAGACGAAGAGGGAGAAGACACAGGGGGAGCAGAGTCCCAAGAAACCAGGCTGAGGACTGACTAGTTCGAGAAGCTGGTCCGAGAAACTGGCCCCCGGCCTGCTCCTCCTATGTTCAGAAGGCCTTTTATACTTTTGATAAACATGGAGATCAATGGATAACACAAAATTATGTAGTGTTCGCAACCCAGATTCTTTCTGTATATCATTTTGTATACAAAAGGTCTCAGGTATTTACATTATCTTCTGGCCAAGAGGCTTTTAACACTTTTTGGCTCTCTTCCTTAATGAATGTTAATTTTGTTTCCCCTGAAGTGTTTTTCTTTAATCTGCATCTCCTTAAAGCATTAAAGTTACATCTCTATAGAACAAAGGTGCAGTGGGGTATAACAAAGAAGGTACTTAACTCAAAGATCTAATGTTGAATACCAGGTCTACTACTTGTTTTTCACATACCAACTATATCTAAAAATAAAGGATATGAAAATTTGGCAGCAAGCATTGACCCAAAAAATGAAACTTTTAATCAGTCCTATTCTAAAGATTTCTGACTCCTCGGAAGCTCCTGCATTCCTAGGATGTTTTAAGCTTCCTGTGCCTCCTGCGGTCAGGAGGCCTCAACAATCACAAGCGCAGCTGTACGAGTCCTACAGGCAGGCTAGAAAGCCATCAGAGGTTTTTGGATTGAAACACTCTTTCAAATGCAGAAGACTAACGCCCTGAATTGACTTTTTCCAGAAAAGGTCAGAAGTGAAAAAGAGCACAAAAACCGGCAGATTTTTGTTGGGGTACATGCTTAAAAATTTCCAGAGGGTCCCTGAAGTCTGAGCACGCCTTGCGTATGTCAGCTTCCTTCCTCATAACCTGTCACGGGCGGGCTTCCTCAAACTGGCTCCCGGCAGCTTAGGCCCGGCATCGACGGAGGAATCCCGAGAGGCCCCCGAGCAACTCGCATGGGGACTGGCCTTTCCTGAGGCCACCAGAGCGGTCCCTGAGGTCCCCGTCGTAAGTCGAGAGCACCTGCCGCAACTCGAGAAAATCCAGAGGTTCTCCCCTCCAGCGAGATGAGGCCCATTTCCGCTGAGGTGTCTCGAGGCTAATCACACCTAACTCTGGAACTTCCAAAGGTCCTTCACACCCTTGCTGCAACTCAAGAAGTTCCCGACATCCGTCTCCACCCAGAGGAAGCACGAGAGTCCCGCCACATCCAGAGGAGCCCGTTTCCGCCTCCTAGCTCGAGAGGAAGGATCTTCCCTCCTGTCGGAAAGAATTTCCGGCGTTCCCTCGCATCTCAAGAGGAGGCGCTCTCCACAGGAAAGGAGAGGAACTCCAGGGGTCGTGCCACCATTCCGAGTCCCCCAGATGTCTCAGTCCATTCCAGGGAACCTGTTTCCCTGCACTGCCTCGACTTTCAAGCCGAGGATCGACTCACACCAGCACGTGGGGACAGCCCTGTGGGAAGCCTTGGGCTGGAAAGCCTCGAGGGAAGCCACAGATCCCTTGATCCACGAAGGAAGCATGACACTGCTGCTACAGCTCGGGAGGAAAGGCACGTGCATGCCCCACTCGAGACGACTTGGGGAGACTCCAGAAGTACCCAAGATCCATGTCAGCACTGGAGAGGAATCCTCAGGTTCCGGCACCGACTCCACACAAGGTCTTAGGCCCGGCATCGACGGGAGAGGAATCCGAGGCCCCTCGCATGGGGACTGGCCTTTCCTGAGGCCACCAGAGCGGGTCCTGAGGTCCCGTCGTAAGTCGAGAGCACCTGCCGCAACTCGAGAAAATCCAGGAGGTTCTCCCCTCCAGGCGAGATGAGGCCCATTTCCGCTGAGGCGTCTCGAGGCTAATCACACCTAAACTCTGGAACTTCCAAAGGGTCCTTCACACCCTTGCTGCAACTCAAGAAGTTCCCCGACATACCCGTCTCCACTCGAGAGGAAGCACGAGAGTCCCGCCCACATCCAGGAGCCCCTTTCCGCCTCCTAGCTCGAGAGAGGGATCCTTTCCTGCGTGGTCGGAAAGAATTCCCGCGTTCCCGTCGCATCTCAAGAGGAGCGCTCTCACAGGAAAGGCGAGAGGAACTCCAGGGTCGTGCCCCCATTCCAGAGTCCCCCAGATGTCTCAGTCCATTCCAGGGAAACTGTTTTCCCTGCACTGCCTCGACTTTCAAGCCGAGGATCGACTCACACCACGGTGCACGTGGGACAAAAGCCTCTGGGGGTGGGAAAGCCTCGAGGGAAAGCCACAGATCCCTTGATCCACGCGAAGGGAAGCGTGACACTGCTGCTACAGCTCGGGAGGAAAGCGCACGTGCATGCCCACTCGAGACGAGGACTGAGGGAGACTCCAGAAGTACCCAAGATCCATGTCAGCACTGGAGAGGAATCCTCAGGTTCCGGCACGACTCCACACAAGGTCTTAGGCCCGCATCGACGGGAGAGGCCCGAGAGGCCCCCGAGCAACTCGCATGGGGACTGGCCTTTCCTGAGGCCACCAGAGCGGGTCCTGAGGTCCCGTCGTAAGTCGAGAGCACCTGCCGCAACTCGAGAAAATCCAGGAGGTTCTCCCTCCAGGCGAGATGAGGCCCATTTCCGCTGAGGCGTCTCGAGGCTAATCACACCTAACCTCTGGAACTTCCAAAGGGTCCTTCACACCCTTGCTTCAACTCAAGAAGTTCCCCGAAATACCCGTCTCACTCGAGAGGAAGCACGAGAGTCCGCCACATTCAGAGGAGCCGTTTCCGGCTCCTAGCTCGAGAGGAAGGATCCTTTCCCTGCGTGTCCGGAAAGAATTCCCGGCGTTCCGTCGCATCTAAGGAGGAGGTGCTCTAAACAGAAAGGCGAGAGGAACTCCAGGTCGTGCCACCATTCCCAGAATCCCCCAGATGTCTCAGTCCATTCCAGGGAAACCTGTTTTCCCTGCACTGCCTCGACTTTCAATCCGAGGATAGAGTCACACCACGGTGGCACGTGGAGAGCCCGTGGGAAAGCCTCGAGGGAAAGCCTCGTGGAAAGCCTCGAGGAAAGCCACAGATCCCTTGATCCACGTGAAGGGAAGCGTGACACTGCTGCTACAGCTTGGGAGGAAAGCGCACGTGCATGCCCCACTCGAGACGAGGACTGACTCCCAGGGGAGACTCCAGAAGTACCCCAAGATCCATGTCAGCACTGGAGAGAATCCTCAGGTTCCAGCACCGATCCACACAAGGTCTTAGGCCCGGCATCGACGGAGAGAATACCGAGAGGCCCCGAGCAACTCGCATGGGGACTGGCCTTTCCTGAGGACACCAGAGCGGGTCCCTGAAGGCCCCGTTGTAAGTCGAGGCACCTGCCGCAACTCGAGAAAATCCAGGAGTTTCTCCCTCTAAGCGAGATGATGCCCATTTCCACAGAGGCGTCTCGAGGTAATCACATCTAACCTCTGGAACTTCCAAAGGTCCTTCACACCCTTGCTGCAACTCAAGAAGTTCCCCGACATACCCGTCTCCACTCGAGAGGAATCAGGAGAGTCCCTCCCTCATCCAGAGGAGCCCGTTTCCGCCTCCTAGCTCGAGAGCAGGGATCCATTACCTGCGTGGTCGGGAAAGAATTCCGGCGTTCCCGTCGCAACTCAAGAGGAGGGGCTCTCCACCGGAAGGGCGAGAGGTACTCCAGGGTCTTGCCACCATTCCAGAGTCCCCAGATGTCTCAGTCCATTCCAGGGAAACCTGTTTTCCCTGCACTGCCACGACTTTCAAGCCGAGGATCGACTCACACCACGGTGGCATGTGGGACAGCCCTGTGGGAAAGCCTCGTGGGCAAGCCTCGAGGGAAAGCCACAGATCCTTGATCCACGGGAAGGGAAGCGTGACACTGCTGCTACAGCTCGGAGGAAATCGCACGTCATGTCCCAATTCGAGACGAATACTGACTCCCCTGGGAGACTCCAAAAGTACCCCAAATCCATGTCAGACTGGAGAGGAATCCTCAGGTTCCGGCAGAGATTCCACACAAGGTCTTAGGCCCGGCATCGACGGGAGAGGAACCCGAGAGGCCCCAGAGCTACTCGCATGGGGACTGGCCTTTCCTGAGGCCACCATAGCGGGTTCCTGAGGTCTCCGTCATATGTTGAGAGCACCTGCCACAACTCGAGAAAATCCAGGAGGTTCTCCCTCCAGGCGAGATGAGGCCCATTTCCGCTGAGGCGTCTCGAGGCTAATCACACCTAACCTCTGGAACTTACAAAGGGTCCTTCACACCCTTGCTGCAACTCAAGAAGTTCCCCGACATACCCGTCTCCGCTCGAGAGGAATCACGAGAGTCCCGCCCTCATCCAGAGAAGCCCCGTTTCCGCCTCCCAGCTCGAGAGGAGGATCCTTTCCCTGCCTGGTCGGGAAAGAATTCCCGGCGTTCCCGTCGCATCTCAAGAAGAGGCGCTCTCCACAGGAAAGGCGAGAGGAACTCCAGGGTCGTGCCACCATTCCCAGAGTCCCCCAGATGTCTCAGTTCATACCAGGGAAACCTGCTTTCCCTGTATTGCCTCGACATTCAAGCCGAGGATTGACTCACACCACGGTGGCACGTGGGACAGCCTTGTGGGAGAGCCTCGTGGGAAAGCCTCGTTGGAAAGCCTCGAGGGAAAGCCAGAGATCCCTTGATCCATGGGAAGGGAAGCGTGACACTGCGGCTACAGCTGGGGAAGAAAAGCACGTCCATGCCCCTACTGGAGACGAAAACTGACTCCCCTGGGGAGACTTCAGAAGTACCCCAAGATCCATGTCAGCACTGGAGAGGAATCCTCAGGTTCTGGCACCGACTCCACACAAGGTTTTAGGTCCCGACATCGACGGAGAGGAATACCGAGAGGCCCCGAACATCTCGCATGGGGACTGGCCTTTCCTGAGGCCACCAGAGCGGGTCCCTGAGGTCCCCGTCGTAAGTCGAGAGCACCTGCCGCAACTCGAGAAAATCCAGGAGGTTCTCCCCTCCAGGCGAGATGAGGCCCATTTCCGCTGAGGCGTCTCGAGGCGATTCACACCTAACCTCTGGAACTTCCAAAGGGTCCTTCACACCCTTGCTGCAACTAAAGAAGTTCCCCGACATATCCGTCTCGACTCGAGAGGAAGCACGACAGTCCCGCCCACATGCAGAGCAGCCCCGTTTCCGCCTCCTAGCTCGAGAGGAGGGATCCTTTCCCTGCGTGATCTGTAAAGAATTCCCGGCGTTCCCATCGCATCTCAAGAGGAGGCGCTCTTGACATGAAAGGCGAGAGGAACTCCAGGGTCGTGCCACCATTCCCAGAGTCCCCCAGATGTCTCAGTCCATTCCAGGGAAACCTGTTTTCCCTGCACTGCCTCGACTTTCAAGCCGAGGATCGACACACACCACGGTGGCATGTAGGACAGCCCTGTGGGAGAGCCTCGTGGGAAAGCCTCGTGGAAAGCCTCGAGGGAAAGCCACAGATCCCTTAATCCACGTGAAGGGAAGCGTGACACTGCTGCTAAAGCTCGGGAGGAAAGCGCACGTGCAGGCCTCAACTCGAGACGAGGACTGAATCCCCTGGAGACTCCAGAAGTGCCCCAAGGTCCATGTCAGCACTGGGGAGGAATGCTCAGGTTCCGGTACCGACTCCACACAAGGTCTTAGGCCCCGGCATCGACGGGAGAGGAATCCCGAGAGGCCCCGAGCAACTCGCATGGGGACTGCCCTTTCCTGAGGCCACCAGAGCGGGTCCCTGAGGTCCCCGTCGTAAGTCGAGAGCACCTGCCGCAACTCGAGAAAATCCAGGAGGTTCTCCCCTCCAGGCGAGATGAGGCCCATTTCCGCTGAGGCGTCTCGAGGCTAATCACACCTAACCTCTGGAACTAACAAAGGGTCCTTCACACCCTTGCTGCAACTCAAGAAGTTCCCCGACATACCGTCTCCACTCGAGAGGAATCAGGAGAGTCCCTCCCTCATCCAGAGGAGCCCCGTTTCCGCCTCCTAGCTCGAGAGCAGGGATCCTTTCCCTGCGTGGTCGGGAAAGAATTCCCGGCGTTCCCGTCGCATCTCAAGGGAGGGGCTCTCCACAGGAAGGCGAGAGGTACTCCAGGGTCGTGCCACCATTCCCAGAGTCCCCAGATATTTTCAGTCCATTCCAGGGAAACCTGTTTTCCCTGCACTGCCACGACTTTCAAGCCGAGGATCGACTCACACCATGGTGGCACGTGGGACAGCCCTGTGCGAAAGCCTCGTGGGCAAGCCTCGAGGGAAAGCCACAGATCCCTTGATCCCGCGAAGGGAAGCGTGACACTGCTGCTACAGCTCGGGAGGAAAGGGCACGTGCATGCCCCCACTCGCGACAAAGACTGACTACCCTGGGGAGACTCCAGAAGTATCCCAAGATCCATGTCAGCACTGGAGAGGAATCCTCAGTTTCCGGCACCGACTCCACACAAGGTCTTATGCCGGGGTCCAGCCCCGGTGCATCCAGGGAATTCGAAGGGTGGATGGCGTTGTCATGGAAAGTCTTGTTTATTTATTAATGTAAGATTAGATTAGGAAACTATAGTGTGGTAAGAAGATTAAGTGGAGGAAGAGGGCTGAATAGCTTGGTTTACTCGGAAGGCCAATAAAATTCCAGACAAGGAATTTGCACCACCTACGTTGGGCCACCGGCGCCCGCTTGAATATCTAAGGGTGCCTCGCCTTAAGCTCCCTTTCGTGCGGGTCTTAACAGCCAGGGCAAGTAAGTAGACCTGGCGAGCCTCCGCACTCCAGGTGGAGATTCAGCCTGAAGTTAAAGTAAAGAGCAGAGAGAAGGAAAGGTAGAGAAGAAGAAAGAGAGAGAAAGACACGGGGGGAGAGTCCCAAGAAACCAGGCTGAGAGACTAGTTCGAGAAGCTGGTCCGAGAAACTGGCCCCCGGCCCCTGGCCTCCTCCTTTATTGTTCAGAAGGCCTTTTATACTTTTGATAAAACAAGATCAATGGATAACACAAAATTATGTAGCGTTCACAACCCAGATTCTTTCTGTATATCATTTTGTATACAAAAGGTCTCAGGTGATTTACATTATCTTCTGGCCAAGAAGCTTGTTAACACTTTTTGGCTCTCTTCCTTAATGAATGTTAATTTTGTTTCCCCTGAAGTGTTTTTCTTTAATCTGCATCTCCTTAAAGCATTAAAGTTACATCTCTATAGAACAAAGGTGCAGTGGGTTATAACAAAGAAGGTACTTAACTCAAAGATCTAATGTTGCTAATACCAGGTCTACTACTTGTTTTTCTATATACCAACTATATCTAAAAATAAAGGATATGAAAATTTGGCAGCAAGCATTGACCCAAAAAATGAAACTTTTAATCAGTCCTATTCTAAAGATTTTGACTCCTCGAAAGCTCCTGCATTCTAGGATGTTTTAAGCTTCCTGTGCCTCCTGCGGTCAGGAGGCCTCAAACAATCACAAGCGCAGCTGTACGAGTCCTACAGGCAGGCTAGAAAGCCATCAGAGGGTTTTTGGATTGAAACACTCTTTAAATGCAGAAGACTAACGCGCTGAATTGACTTTTTCCAGAAAAGGTCAGAAGAGTGAAAAAGCAGAGCACAAAAACCGGCAGATTTTTGTTGGGGTACATGCTTAAAAATTTCCAGAGGGGTCCCTGAAGTCTGAGCACGCCTTGCGTATGTCAGCTTCCTTCCTCATGACCTTGTCACGGGCGGGCTTCCTCACACTGGCTCCCGGCAGTCTTAGGCCCTGGCATCGACGGGAGAGGAATCCCGAGAGGCCCCGAGCAACTCGCATGGGGACTGGCCTTTCCTGAGGCCACCAAGGCGGGTCCCTGAGGTCCCCGCGTAAGTTGAGAGCACCTGCCGCAACTCGAGAAAATCCAGGAGGTTCCCCCTCCAGGCGAGATGAGGCCCATTTCCGCTGAGGCGTCTCGAGGCTAATCACACCTAACCTCTGGAACTTCCAAAGGGTCCTTCACACCCTTGCTGCAACTCAAGAAGTTCCGACATGCCCGTCTCCACTCGAGAGGAAGCACGAGAGTCCCGCCCTCATCCAGAGGAGCCCCGTTTCCGCCTCCTAGCTCGAGAGGAGGGATCCTTCCCTGCGTGGTCGGGAAAGAATTCCCGGCGTTTCCGTCGCATCTCAAGAGGAGGCGCTCTCCACAGGAAAGGCGAGAGGAACTCCAGGGTCGTGCCACCATTCCCAGAGTCCCCCAGATGTCTCAGTCCATTCCAGGGAAACCTGTTTTCCCTGCACTGCCTCGACTTTCAAGCCGAGGATTGACTCACACCATGGTGGCACGTGGGACAGCCCTGTGGGAAAGCCTCCTGGGCAAGCCTTGAGGGAAAGGCACAGATCCCTTGATCCACGCGAAGGGAAGCGTGACACTGCTGCTACAGCTCGAGAGGAAATCGCACGTGCATGCCCCAATCGAGACGAGGACTGACTCCCCTGGGGAGACTCCAGAAATACCCAAGATCCATGTCAGCACCGGAGAGGAAACTCAGGTTCCGGCACCGACTCACACAAGGTCTTAGGCCCCGGCATCGACAGGAGAGGAATCCGAGATGCCGTCGACCAATTCGCTGGGACTGGCTTTCTGAGCCACCAGAGCGGGTCACTGAGGTCACCATCATAAGTCGAGAACACCTGCGCAACTCGAGAAAATCCAGGAGGTTCTCCCTCCAAGCGAGATTAGGCCCATTTCCGCAGCAGCGTCTCGAGGCTAATCACACCTAACCTCTGGAACTTCCAAGGTCCTTCACACCCTTGCTGCAAGTCAAGAAGTTCCCCGACATACCGTCTCCACTCGAGACGAAGCACGAGAGTCCCTCCCTCATCCAGAGGAGCCCCGTTTCCGCCTCCTAGCTCGAGAGGAGGGATCTTCCCTGCGTGGTCGGGAAAGAATTCCCGCGTTCTGTCGCAACTCAAGAGGAGGCGCTCTCCACAGGAAAGGCGAGAGAACTCCAGGTGGTGCACCATTCCCAGAGTGCCCCAGATATTCAGTCCATTCCAGGGAAACCTATTTTCCCTGCACTGCCTCAACTTTCAAGGCGAGGATCGACTCACACCACGGTGGCACGTGGGACAGCCCTGTGGGAAAGCCTCGTGTGAAAGCCTCATGGGAAAGCCCGAGGGAAAGCCACTGATCCTTGATCCTCGGGAAGGGAAGCGTGACACTGCTGCTGCAATTCGGAGGAAAGCACACGTGCATGCCCCTACTTGAGACGAGGACTGACTCCCCTGGGGAGACTCCGGAGGTACCCCAAGATCCATGTCAGCACTGGAGAGTAATCCTCACGTTCCGGCTCCGACTCCACACAAGGTCTTAAGCCCCGGCATGGACGCAGAGAAATCCGAGAGCCCCGGAGCAACTCGCATGGGGACTGGCCTTTCCTGAGGCCCCCAGAGCGGGTCCCTGAGGTCTCCGTCGTAAGACGAGAGGACCTGCCGCAACTAGAACAATCCAGGAGGTTGTCCCCTCCAGGCGAGATGAGGCCCATTTCCGCTGAGGCGTCTCGAGGCTAATCACACCTAACCTCTGGAACTTCCAAAGGGTCCTTCACACCTTGCTGCAACTCAAGAAGTTCCCGACATTCCGTCTCTACTGCAGAGTAAGCACGAGAGCCGCCACATCCAGAGGAGCCCCGTTTCGCTCCTAGCTCGAGAGGAGGGATCCTTTCCCTGCGTGGTCGGGAAGAATTCCGGCATTCCCGTCGCATCTCAAGAGGAGGCGCTCTCCACTGGAAGGGGAGAGGAACTCCCGGTCTTGCCACCATTCCCAGAGTCCGCAGATGTCTAAGTCCATTCCAGGGAAATCTGTTTTCCCTCGATTCCGACTTTCAGCGAGATCGTCACACACGTGGCACGTGGACAGCCCTGTGAGAAAGCCTTCTGGAACCTCTGGAGAGCCTCAAGGGAAAGCACAGATCCTTGATCAGGCGAAGGACGTGACACTGTGCTACAGCTCGGGACGGAAGGCACGTGGATGCCCCACTCGAGAGAGGACTCTCCCCTGGCGGAGACTCGCATGACAGCATCCTGGAGAGCGATCCTGGCATTCCGGAGGCCGCATCCACCGAGACAGGATCTCCTGGGATGATGAACGGCCCTGGATTTTCTCAGTTAGCCCGGCTCGGGGAGAGGGGGCGGAGGGACTCTCTCGACGGGGACTCGGGGAAGTCTGGTGCCTCGGAAGCCAGTCCCCAGCGAGTGGGGCTCTCGGGATTCTTCTCCGTCGATGCCGGGGCCTAAACTTGTGTGGAGAGGTGCCGGAACCTGAGGATTCCTCTCCAGTGCTGACGTGGATCTGGGTATTCTGGAGTCTCCCAGGGAGTCAGTCCTCGTCTCGAGTGGGGGCATGCACGTGCGCTTTCCTCCCGAGCTGTAGCAGCATGTCACGTTCCCTTCGCCTGATCAAGGGATCTGTGCCTTTCCTTGAGGCTCTCCACGAGGCTTTCCCAGAAGGCTTTCTCACAGGGCTGTCCACGTGCCACCGTGGTGTGAGTCGATCCTCGCTTGAAAGTCGCGAAAATCGAGGGAAAACAGATTTCCCTGGAATGGACTTAGACATCTGCGGACTCTGGAATGGTGGCAAGACCGGGAGTTCCTCTCCCTTCCAGTGGAGAGCGCCTCCTCTTGAGATGCGACGGGAATGCGGGAATTCTTTCCCGACCACGCAGGGAAAGGATCCCTCCTCTCGAGCTAGGAGGCGGAAACGGGGCTCCTCTGGATGTGGCGGGCTCTCGTGCTTACTCTGGCAGTAGAGACGGGAATGTCGGGAACTTCTTGAGTGCAGCAAGGGTGTGAAGGACCCTTTGGAAGTTCCAGAGTTAGGTGTGATTAGCCTCGAGACGCCTCAGCGGAAATGGGCCTCATCTCGCCTGGAGGGACAACCTCCTGGATTGTTCTAGTTGCGGCAGGTCCTCTCGTCTTACGACGGAGACCTCAGGGACCCGCTCTGGGGCCTCAGGAAAGGCAGTCCCCATGCGAGTTGCTCCGGGGCCTCTCGGGATTCTCTGCCGTCCATGCCGGGGCTTAAGACCTTGTGTGGAGTCGGAGCCGGAACGTGAGGATTACTCTCCAGTGCTGACATGGATCTTGGGTACCTCCGGAGTCTCCCAGGGGAGTCAGTCCTCGTCTCAAGTAGGGGCATGCACGTGTGCTTTCCTCCGAATTGCAGCAGCAGTGTCACGCTTCCCTTCCCGAGGATCAAGGGATCAGTGGCTTTCCTCCGGGCTTTCCCATGAGGCTTTCACACGAGGCTTTCCCACAGGGCTGTCCCACGTGCCACCGTGGTGTGAGTCGATCCTCGGCTGAAAGTTGAGGCAGTGCAGGGAAAAAGGTTTCCCTGGAATGGACTGAGATATCTGGGGCACTCTGGGAATGGTGGCACCACCCTGGAGTTCCTCTCGCCTTTCCTGTGGAGAGCGCCTCTCTTGAGTTGCGACAGAACGCCGGGAATTCTTTCCCGACCACGCAGGGAAAGATCCCTCCTCTCGAGCTAGGAGGCGGAACGGGGCTCCTCTGGATGGGGGGACTCTCGTGCTTCTCTCGAGTGGAGACGGGTATTGTCGGGGAACTTCTTGACTTGCAGCAGGGTGTGAAGGACCCTTTGGAAGTTCCAGAGGTTAGTGTGATTAGCCTCGAGACGCTGCTGCGGAAATGGGCCTAATCTCGCTGGAGGAGAACCTCTGGATTTTCTCGGAGTTGCGGCAGGTGCTCTCGACTTATGATGGTGACCTCAGTGACCCGCTCTGGTGGCCTCAGGAAAGGCCAGTCCCCAGCGAATTGGTCGACGGCATCTCGGGATTCCTCTCCTGTCGATGCCGGG
>NW_017218499.1:0-11878 GCF_001704415.2 Capra hircus | reverse complement strand
TCTGTCTGGAACATTCTGGGATCCCTGTGGGGAAAATATCCTGTGCACACATCTGGATACTGGGCCTAGAGGCCAAAATTTGCATTTCTTTCCCGGGGAGCCCTAACGTGGTGTGACTTAGCAACTGCTTGAAAATCCATCCCATTGCTGTTTTCCTCCTTCTGACAGAGCTGGCTTTGTTCCCTGCTTTGGGATATCTCAACCGAAGGGCCGGTCCATCTATAGCTACTCGCCTGGGGCCCATTGGATGTGCAAGGTGCCCTCGACTAGGTGACCCTAGCATGGCACTCAGCCCGCTCAAACACACTCCCGAGGCTTCTTTCTCATGGGAAGCACTGCTCCAACCTAGGAATGTGTCTGCAATGCTTGGAAAGTGCAGTGAGACACACAGCCCTGACTCTGCAATTGAGGCCCTCAGAGCAAGCCTGCAGCTCTGATGTCTGAGAAGCAAAACACTTGCTGCAAAGAGAGGCCTGAAAACACACTCTCTGTGGATGACTTTCCTTCCTCTAAGGAAGATAGTTTTCCCAGTCTCCTGCTTCCTGAATGTCACACAGCTGGAATGCGCTTGCTTGGAGGTCGTGATTCAGTGGCAATGACCCCTGAGGCCCTTTGCCCAGGGAGGGCTCCCACACTCACAGGCAAATCAAAGCAACTTCCAAGTGAGTCAGCTCTTCACATCAAGTGGCCAAAGTATTGGAGTTTCAGGTTCAGTATTAGTCCTTCCAATGTATATTCAGACCTGATTTCCTTTAGGATGGAGTGGTTGCGTCTCCTTGTAGTCTAAGCGACCTACAAGCATCTTCTTCAACACACACAGTTCAAAAGCATCTAATTTTCAGCTGTCACTTTCTTTATAGTACATCTTTCATATCCATCCATGACATATGGAAAAACCATAGCCTTGACTGGATGGATCTTTGTTGGCAAAGCAACGTCTCGGCTTTTTAAATATGCTGTCTAGTTTGGTCATCACTTTTCTTCCAAGTCATAAATATGTTTTAAGTTCATGGAGGCAGCCATCACCTGCAGTGATTCCAAGCCCCAAAATAGTCTGCTGCTGTTTCCAATGTGTTTCCCATCTATTTGCCATGAAGTGATGAGACTGATGCAATGATTTTAGTTTTCTGAATGCTGAGCTTTAAGCTAACTTTTTCACTCTCCTCTTTCACTTTCATCAGGAGACTCTTTAGTTCTCTTCACTTTCTGCCATAAGGGTGGTGTCATCTGCATATCTGAGATTCTTGATATTTCTCCCAGCAATCTGGATTCCAGCGTGTGCTTCCTCCAGCCCAGTGTTTCTCATGATGTACTCTGCATATAAGTTAAATAAGCAGGGTGACAATACACTGCCTTGACATATTCCTTTTCCTATTTAGAACGCAGTCTGTTGTTCCATGTCCAGTTCGAACTGTTTTCTTCCTGACCTGCCATACAGGTTTCTCAAGAGACAGGTCAGGTGGTCTGGTATTCCCATCTCTTTCAGAATTTTTCCCAGTTTATTGTGATCCACACAGTCAAAGGATTTGGCATAGTCAATAAAGCAGAAATAGATGTCTTTTTTTTCTGGAACTCTCTGCTTTTTCAATGATCCAGTGGATGTTGGCAGTTTGATCTCTGATTTCTCTGCATGTTTTAAATCCCTCTTGAACATTTTGGAAGTTCACAGTTCATGTGAACTTGGAGAATTTTGAGCATTACTTTACTAGTGTGTGAGATGAGTGCAATTGTGCAGCAGCTTGAATATTCTTTGTCATTGCCTTTCTTTGGGATTGGAATGAAAACTGACCTAATGACTAGATGTTTTCAATTGCATATGCTGAAAGAACTGGCTGTGCAGTTTTGAAGAAAAAAAAATCATTTTAACCCATTTTCTCTGAAGTGCAAGGCATATCATGGCCATCCCTGAATCATAAAGTCACCTTTTCTTTATGTAGTCATAGTTTCATGCCTAAATTATAGGCCAACTCATGCTCAAATTGACTCTGATGTCAGGGGCAGATCAACTAATAAAAAGCTTGGATTGTCCCTCTGGAGGAAAGTGAGATCTTTGTCCCACGAGAAGAATCTGAAGGGTTAAGGAACTTGCAAGAGTGGGGAAAGCTTAGTCCATCCTACATGTACCAAAATCTTAAATAAGGCTTATTTGCTTTACCGAAGTAAACAAACAGATGATGAAAACAATTATAAATCAATGAAAGGTAAAGAAACTCATAGTCTGTTATCAAAAATTGCATTCTAAGAAAACTTTGTTCTCTTAACCTAGAGAGGAGACTAAATTCCATCTGGTACCAGCTTACCAGAAGACAAACAAACAAACAAACAAATTATCGGTAAGCTTAAAAAATGTATATTCCATATATCTTGAAGTAGCAGTATTTCTGTAAAGGCATCAGTGTGAAATCATAGAAGACATGGTTAAAACCTGATTAAATAGAAATTGACAATGTAATCTGGTCACTGCTGCGACTTGAAATGCTTTAATATGATAACTGGAATTATAACTGACAGCATTTGACCAGGACATATCAGATTTTCACGGATGTCAGATAATTTCTAGGATATCTATATTAGGAACTGAAGGAATCTTTGAACCTAGGAAAGAAAACAACAGTCTCAAAGGCCCTTGCTGAATATCTATCAGCAAGGAATGTCTTTGCAAGGATCGCAAAATGAAGGGAAAATACACCGACCTGCCTCTGCAACTTCGGTCCTCTGAGCAGATCTGGAGGTCTCCCTTTGTATAAGCTAACCTGTTCCTTCCAAATAGAGGTTTGCAACACAAAACAAGTGGCCGCCTATTCTTCCCTCGAAGGAGGATCTCTTTCCCCACATCCTGCGAACTCCCTTTCCCAGCCTCCAGGAAAAGCGCGTCTTGCAGTTCCTTTCAGAAAATCCTATGGACGGAGAAGCCTGGTAGGCTGCAGTCCGTGGGGTCGCTGAGGGTCGGACACGACTGAGCGACTGCACTTTCATTTTCACTTTCATGCATTGGAGAAGGCAATGGCAACCCACTTACTGTTCTTGCCTGGAGAATCCCAGGGACGGGGGAGCCTAGTGGGCTACCGTCTATGGCGTCGCACAGAGTCGAACACGACTGAAGCAACTTAGCAGCAGCAGCAGCAGCAGTTCCTTTCTTAGGGGCAGTTATCCCTGAGATTGGGACCTGGAAAGGCAGAGCCACCTCCACACACACGTCTTTTCTGTCCCCTTTCCTCTGGAGGAGAGCTCTAGTGAGCCTAGGTCTGTCAGGAAAATTCTTGGCTTTGACGGGATCACACCCGGTGTGTGAACCTGCATACCCGACCTAGGGGCCACAGGGCACCTGTTTTGCTCGAGTGGGTCCTGGAGGGGTGCAGCATAGCAAGAGCTTAAAAATCCATCCAATTTGTCTTTTTTTTTAACCTCGGAGAGAACGAGTTTGCTCCACCTCCACCCTTTGGCAGTGTGGAGGGAAGAGGGCACCACCCTCTCCCAAAGGGGACATAGGGCCTACCAGGAGAGAAAGGCCCCTTGAGGAGCTGAGCCCAGGTAGGCAGCCAGTGATGTCAAGCACACTCCCGCTGCTTGCTTCTTCATGGGCACTCCCACGATCTGCTAGGAATGTCTTTGCAAGGATCTCAAAGGGAAGGGGAGATACATGGCCCTGTCTCTGGAACTTCAGTCCTCTGAGCAGATCTGGAGGTCTTGAGTTGTATAAGCAAACCTGTTCCTTCCAAATAGAGGCTTGCAAACACACCCCCGGTGGTTGCCTCTTCTTCCCCGAAGAAGTCTTTCTTTCCCCACATGCTGCGAACTCCCTGTCCCAACCTCCAAGAATAGTGCTTCTTGCCATTCCTTTCTTAGAGGCAGTTATCCCTGAGCTTGGGGCCGTAGGGACTAGCCCCACACTCACAGGGAAAGGCAAAGACTCCTCCATACATCTCCTCTATCCCCTTTGCTCTGGAGGAGAGCTCTAGTGAGCCTAGGTCTTTCAGGAAAATTCTTGGCTTGGACAGGATCTCACCCTGTTTGTGAACCTGCATACCCAACCAGGGGCCACAGAGCACCTGTTTCAGTAAAGTGGGCCCTGAAAGGGTGCAGCCTAGCAAGAGCTTGAAAATCCATTCAATTGCTGTTTTTGTACCTCTGACAGAGCGAGCTTGGCTCCACCCTTTGGCAGTGAGGAGAAAAGAGGCATGACACCCTCCCCAAGGGGACATGGGGCCTACTTCGAGAGGAAAGGCCCCTTGTGGAGCTGAGGCCAGGAAGGCACACAGTCGTGTCAAACACACTCCCACTGCTTGCTTCTTCAGGGGCACTCCCGCTATCAGCTAGGAATGTCTTTGCAATGATCACAAAGGGAAGGGGAGATACAGGGCCCTGCTTCTGGACCTCCGGTGCTCTGAGCAAATCTCGAGGTCTCCCGTTGTTGGTCAAGGTCAAGGTCAAGTTCAAGTTCAAGGTCAAGTTCAAGTTTAAGGTCAAGGTCAAGTTCAAGTTCAAGTTCAAGCTCAAGATCAAGGTGAAGGTTAAGTTCAAGTTCACGGTCAACTTCAAGGTCAAGGTCAAGTTCAAATTCAAGTTCAAGGTCAAGGTCAAGTTCAAGTTGAAGTTCAAGGTTAAGGTCAAGGTAAAGTTCAAGTTGAAGTTCAAGGTCAAGGTCAAGTTCAAGCTCAAGGTCAAGGTTCAAGGTCAAGGTCAAGGTCAAGGTCAAGTTCAAGTACAAGGTCAAGGTCAAGGTCAAGTTCAAGTTCAAGTTCAACGTCAAGTTCAAGTTCAAGTTCAAAGTCAAGTTCAAGTTCAAGGTCAAGTTCAAGTTCAAGTTGAAGTTAAAGTTCAAGGTCAAGGTCAAGTTCAAGTTCAAGGTCAAGGTCAAGGTCAAGGTCAAGGCCAATTTCAAGTTCAAAGTCAAGGTCAAGGTGAAGTTCAAGGTCAAGGTCAAGTTCAACTTCAAGGGCAGGGCAAGGCCAAGCCCAAGACCAAGGCAAGGGCAAGGGCAAGGGCAAGGCCCAGGCCAAGGCAAAGGCCAAGGCCACCAAAGCGAAGCCCAAACCCCGTAACGCCTGACAAAAGGCAGAAGCCACTAGGCCCCTGTGCAGAGGAAGCCACTGAAGGCAGCAAGGCCACAGAGCTCCCCGACTCCCATTCCCACAGGAAGATGTGAGGATAAAGGGCCTCATCCCAGCACAGCACCCGCTCCCACCACTCCGCAACCCCGGCCCCCGCCCCCCGCAGCACGCCCCCTGAAACAACACTGTCTTCCCAGAAAAGAGAACGGAGAAGCCATGTGTGTGCCAAAGGAGCAAGATGAACGAACGATGCCACGCCCTCCGAATTTGGGCACACCTGACGCCTCGGAACCCCGGGCCTGGCCGATGGGTCCCAGCCGTTCTCGGGTGGGAGGGGGGTCAACACATTGGCCGAGAGCCCTTGCCCAGGCCACCCGCAAATCCCCTGAGATGTGATCCGACCACAGGGACCGAGGGCAAACGTACCGCTTGAGGTGCTGGAGGAGCCGGATGAAGCCATGGTGGGAGAGGCACACGGGCACGCTGCAGACTGCTGGCCGAGTGGGCGGGGACCCAGCAGCTTAGGACTCTGGAGAACGGGAGGCGTCTCCGCCACCATTGACGTCAATAGGGTTTGGGTGGGTAGATGGTGGGGGTCGCCCCTGGCCTCTTTCCAAGCAGAGACCCTGGACGGAGTCCCGTGGAGCGAGTGGGCTTTTCCCGGGCACGGCTGAGCCCTGGACCGCCAAGATCCCCGTTGGGGTGGGCGGGCAGTTCGCGCGCTTTGGTTTGTGGCCCTCCCTCGCAGCGGGGGGTGGGATCAACCCCGGGTGGATCAATCAGGGGCCCTCAGCAGTGCCAAGGGAGCTCACCGCCCAGGAAACGCCCCAAGGTCCCTTTGAATTGGCCACCAACGCCCCCTTTCCCAGCCTGCCTTGCTCTGGGATTTCCCGCCTTTTCACATTCCACAGGTCCCTGGGCCTCGACTGTCCCCCGCTGGCTCCTCCGAGGCATTCCGGGACACCAGACGCTCTCTCCAGCGCCTCCACCTAGATCCCTCGCTGTCCTCGCCACCGTTTCCCCCATGCCCCCTCCCCAACTCCTCCGTGGGCTCTTGGCGTCCTTTCCCTACAGCAGTCACAGAGTGCCACCCCCGAGGGCTTTGAGTTGCCTGGAGCCCAAGGCTCCGGCCAGAGACCTGAGGGGCCAGCGTCTGGACTGGCAGCTAATGCCATTTGGGGCTTTTCTCACGTGGAGCCTGAGGCCCGCACCTCCGCGGGCAAACCCCCAGCGCGAGTGCCCTGGAGATACCCGCCCAAGGGGACAGTGTACCCCCTACTGTGGGGAAGGAGGTTCCTGTTTTCTCTGCACTGGTTCGACTTTCACGCCGAGGATCGACTCACACCATGATGGCAAGTGGAATAGCCCTGTGGGAAAGCCTCATGGGAAAGACTCCAGGGAAAGCCACAGATTCCTTGATCCACGAGAAGGGAAGCATGACACTGCTGCTACCGCTCAGGAGGAAATCGCACGTGCATGACCCCACTCGAGCCGAGGACTGACGCCACTTGGGAGACTCCAGAAGTACGCCAAGATCCATGTCAGCACAAGAGAGGAATCCTCAGGTTCTGGTCCCGACTCCACACAAGGTCTTAGGCCCCGGCATCGACGGGAGAGGAATCCTGAGAGGCCCCCTAGCACCTCGCATGGGGACTGGCCTTTCCTGAGGTCACCAGAGCGGGTCCCTGAGGTCTCCGTCGTAACTCGAGAGCACCTGCCGCAACTAGAGAAAATCCAGGAGGTTCTCCCCTCCAGGCGAGATGAGGCCCATTTCCGCTGAGGCGTCTCGAGGCTAATCACACCTAACCTCTGGAACTTCGAAAGGGTCCTTCACACCCTTGCTGCAAGTCAAGAAGTTCTCCGACATACCCATCTCCACTCGAGAGGAAGGACGAGGGTCCCGCCCACATTCAGCAGAGCCCCGTTTCCGCCTCGTAGCTCAAGAAGAGGGATCCTTTCCCTTCGTCGTCGGGAAAGAATTCCCGGCCTTTCCGTCGCATCTCAAGAGGAGGCGCTCTCAACAGGAAAGACGAGAGGAACTCCAGGGCCTTGCCAGCATTCCAAGAGTCCCCCAGATGTCTAAGTTCATTCCAGAAGAACCTGTTTTCCCTGCACTGCCTCGACGTTCACGCCGAGGATCGACTCACACCACCGAGGCACGTGGAACAGCCCTGTTAGAAAGCCTCGTGGGAAAGCCTCAATGGAAAGCGACAGATCCCTTGATCCACACGTCGGCAAGCGTGACACTGCTGTTGCAGCTCGCGAGGAAATGGCAGCTGCATGCCCTCACACGAGAAGAGGACTGACTTCCCTGGTGAGACTCCAGAAGTACGGAAAGATTCATGTCAGCACTGGAGAGGCATCCTCAGGGTCTGGCCCCGACTCCACACAAGGTCTTAGGCACCGGCATCGATGGGAGAGGAATCCCTAGAGGCCCCCTGGTAACTCGCATGGGGACTGGCCTTTCCTGAGGCCACCAGAGGGGTCCCTGAGGACCCGTCGTAACTCGAGAGCACCTGCCGCAACTGGGTAAAATCCAGGAGGTTCTCCTCTCCAGGCGAGCTTAGTCCCATTTCCTCTGAGGCGTCTCGAGGCTAATCACACCTAACCTCTGGAACTTCCAAAGGGTCCTTCACACCATTGCTGCAACTCAAGAACTTCCCCTACATACCCGTCTCCAATCGAGAGGAAGCACGAGTGTCCTGCCCACATCCAGAGGAGCCCCGTTTCCGCCTTATAGCTGGAGAGGCGTGATCCTTGCCCTGAGTCACCCAGATGTCTCAGTCCATTCCAGGGAAACCTGTTTTCCCTGCACTGCCTCGACTTCAAGCCGAGGATCGACTCACACCATGGTGGCACTTGGGACAGCCCTGTGGGAAAGCCTCCTTTGAAAGCCTCGTGGGAAAGCCTCAATGGAAAGCCACAGATCCCTTGATCCACGCGATGGGAAGCGTGCCACTGCTGCTACATCTCGGGAGGAAAGCACACTTGCATGCCCCCACTCGAGCCGAGGACTGACTCCCCTGGGGAGACTCCAGAAGCAACCCAAGATCCATGTCAGCACTGGAGAGGAATCATCAGCTTCCGGCCCGGACTGCACATAAGGTCTTAGGCCCCGGCATCGACGGGAGAGGAACCTGAGAGGCCCCCATGCAACTCGCATGGGGACTGGTCTTTCCTAAGGCCACCTGAGCGGGTCCCTGAGGTCCCTCTCGAAAGTCGAGAGCACCTGCCGCAACTTGACAAAATCCAGGAGGTTCACACCTCCAGGCGAGATGAGGCCCATTTCCCCTGAGGCGTCTCGAGGCTAATCACATCTAACATCTGGAACTTCCAAAAGGTCCTTCACACCATTGCTGCAACTCAAGAAGTTCCCCGACATACCCGTCTCCACTCGAGACGAAGCACGGGAGTCCCGCCCACATCCAGAGGCGCACCGTTTCCGCCTCATAGCTCGAGAGGAGTGATCCTTTACCTGTGTGTTGGGAAAGAATTCCCGGTATTCCCGTCGCATCTCAAGAGGAGGCCCTCTCCACAGGAAAGGCGAGAGGAACTTCAGGGTCGTGACACCATTCCCAGAGTCCCCCAGATGTCTTAGTCCATTCCAGGGAAACCTGTTTCCCTGCACTGCCTCGACTTTCAATCCAAGGATCGACTCACACCACGGTGGCTCGTGGGAGAGCCCTGTGGGAAAGCCTCGTGGGAAAGCCTCAAAGGAAAGCAACAGATCCCTTGATACACGAGAAGGGAAGCGTGACACTGCTGCTACAGCTCGGGAGGAAAGCGCACGTGCATGCCCCCACTCGAGACGAGGACTGACTCCCTGGGGAGACTCCAGAAGTACCCCAAGATCCTTGTCAGCAATGGAGAGGAATCCTCAGGTTCCGGCAACGGACTCCACACAAGGGCTTAGGCCCCGGAATCCACGGGACAGGAATCCCTAGAGGCCCCGGAGCAACTCGCATGGGGACTGGTCTTTCCTGAGGACACCTAGTGGGTCCCTGAGGTCTCAGTCGTAAGTCGAGAGCACCTGCTGCAAATCGAGAAAATGTAGGAGGTTCTCCCCTCTGGCGAGATGAGGCCCTTGTACGCTGAGGCGTCTTGTAGCTAATCACACCTAACCTCTGAAACTTCCAAAGGGTCCGTCACACCCTTGCTGGGCAACTCAAGAAGTTCCCCGACATACCCGTCTCCACTCGAGAGGAAGCACGAGAGTCCCGCCCACATCCAGAGGAGCCCCCGTTTCCACCTCCCTAGCTCGAGAGGAGGGATCCTTTCCTGCGTGGTCGGGAAAGAATTCCCGGCGATCCGTCTCATCTCAAGAGGATGCGCTCTCCACAGGAAAGGCGAGAGAACTCCAGGGTCGTGCCACCATTCCCAGAGTCCCCCAGATGTCTCAGTCATTTCAGGGAAAGCTGTTTTCCCTGCACTGCCTCGACTTTCAAGCGGAGGATCGACTCACACTACGATGGCACGTGGGACAGCCCTGTGGGAAAGCCTCGAAAGTGGAAGCCTCGAGGGAAAGCCACAGATCCCTTGAACCACGCGAAGGGAAGCTGACACTGCTGCCACACCTCAGGAGGAAAGCGAAGTACATGCCCCCACTCGAGACGAGGACTGACTCCCCTGGGGAGACTCCAGAAGTACCCCAAAAGCCATGTCAGCACAGGAGAGGAATCCTCGGTTCCGGCACGGACTCCACACAAGTCTTAGGCCCCATCATCGACAGTAGAGAAATCCCGACAGGCCCCGAGCAACTCTTATGGGGACAGGCCTTTCCTGAGGCCACCAGAGCGGGACCCTGAGGTCCTCGTCGTAATTCGAGAGCACCTGCCGCAATTCGAGAAAATCCAGGAGGTTCTCCCCAGGCGTGATGAGGCCCATTTCCGATGAGGCGTCCCAAGGCTAATCACACGTAAACTCTGGAACTTCCAAAGGGTCCTTCACACCCTTGATGCAACTCAACACGTTCCCCGAGATACCCGTCTCCACTCGAGAGGAAGCACGACGAAAGTCCCGCCCACATCCAGAGTAGCCCGTTTCCGCCTCCTAGCTCGAGAGGTGGGATCCTTTCCCTGTGTGGTCGGGAAAGAGTTTCCGGCGTTCCCGTCGCATCTCAGAGGAGGCGCTCTCCACAGGAAAGGCCAGAGGAACTCCAGGTCGTGCCACCATTTCCAGAGTCCCCAAAGATGTCTCAGTCCATTCCAGGGAAACCTGTTTTCCATGCACTGCCTCGACTTTCAAGCCGGTGATCTACTCGCACCACGGTGGCACGTGGGACAGCCCTGTGGGAAAGCCTCGTGGGAAAGCCAAAGGGAAAGCCGATCCCTTGATGCGAAGGGAAGCGTGACACTGCTGCTACAGCTCGGAGGAAAGCGCACGTGCATGCCCCACTCGAGACGAGGACTGACTCCCCTGGGGAGACTCCAGAAGTACCCCAATATCCATGTCAGCACTGGAGAGGAATCCTCAGGTTCCGGCACCGACTCCACACAAGGTCTTAGGCCCCGCATCGACGGGAGGAATCCGAGAGGCCCCCGAGCAACTCGCATGGGGACTGGCCTTTCCTGAGGCCACCAGAGCGGGTCCCTGAGGTCCCCGTCGTAAGTCGAGAGCACCTGCCGCAACTCGAGAAAATCCAGGAGGTTCTCCCCTCCAGGCGAGATGAGGCCCATTTCCGCTGAGGCGTCTCGAGGCTAATCACACCTAACCTCTGGAACTTCCAAAGGGTCCTTCACACCCTTGCTGCAACTCAAGAAGTTCCCCGACATACCCGTCTCCACTCGAGAGGAAGCACGAGAATCCCGCCACATCCAGAGGACCCCCGTTTCCGCCTCCTAGCTCGAGAGGAGGGATCCTTTCCTGCGTGGTCGGGAAAGAATTCCCGGCGTTCCCGTCGCATCTCAAGAGGAGGCGCTCTCCACAGGAAAGGCGAGAGGAACTCCAGGGTCGTGCCACCATTCCAGAGTCCCCCAGATGTCTCAGTCCATTCCAGGGAAACCTGTTTTCCCTGCACTGCCTCGACTTTCAAGCCGAGGATCGACTCACACCACGGTGGCACGTGGGACAGCCCTGTGGAAAAGCCTCGTGGGAAAGCCTCGGGAAAGCCTCGAGGGAAAGCCACAGATCCCTTGATCCACGCGAAGGGAAGCGTGACACTGCTGCTACAGCTCGGGAGGAAAGCGCACGTGCATGCCCCCACTCGAGACGAGGACTGACTCCCCTGGGAGACTCCAGAAGTACCCCAAGATCCATGTCAGCACTGGAGAGGAATCCTCAGGTTCCGGCACCGACTCCACACAAGGTCTTAGGCCCGGCATCGACGGGAGGAATCCCGAGAGGCCCCCGAGCAACTCGCATGGGGACTGGCCTTTCCTGAGGCCACCAGAGCGGGTCCCTGAGGTCCCCGTCGTAAGGAGAGCACCTGCCGCAACTCGAGAAAATCCAGGAGGTTCTCCCTCCAGGCGAGATGAGGCCCATTTCCGCTGAGGCGTCTCGAGGCTAATCACACCTAACCTCTGGAACTTCCAAAGGGTCCTTCACACCCTTGCTGCAACTCAAGAAGTTCCCCGACATACCCGTCTCCACTCGAGAGGAAGCACGAGAGTCCCGCCCACATCCAGAGGAGCCCCGTTTCCGCCTCCTAGCTCGAGAGGAGGATCCTTTTGGTGGTCGGGAAAGAATTCCCGGCGTTCCCGTCGCATCTCAAGAGGAGGCGCTCTCCACAGGAAAGGCGAGAGGAACTCCAGGGTCGTGCCACCATTCCCAGAGTCCCCAGATGTCTCAGTCCATTCCAGGGAAAACTGTTTTCCCTGCACTGCCTCGAC